>NW_026087420.1:0-73337 GCF_022539395.1 Myiozetetes cayanensis | reverse complement strand
CCACTGGACCCCAAAACCCCACCGAGACACTCCCCTGACACCTCCTGGGACCCCAAACCCCACCGAGACACCCCCGACAGCTCCTGGGACCCCCTGTTCCACTGGAACCCCACCAGACACCCTGACACCTCCTGGGACCCCCTGTTCCACTGGACCCCCAAACCCCAGAGCAGCCCCGACAGCTCCTGGGACCCCCTGTTCCACTGAGACACCCCTAAGACCCCCTGAGACACCCCCAGACAGCCTCCTGGGACCCCAAAACCCCCACCGAGACAGCCCCCCTGACACCTCCTGGGACCCCCTGTTCCACTGGACCCTCAAAACCCCAGAACAGCCCCTGTGACCCCACAAACACCTGAGACCCCCCCAAACCCCTTCATGACATCCTCAGCACCCCAATAACCCCCTCCCTCTCCCCAAACCCTTCATGACATCCTCAGCACCCCAATAACCCCTTCCCTCTCCCCCAGCCCCTCAGTAACCCCCCGAATCTCCCCCGACGCCCCCAGACCCCCAAGAACCTCTAAACACCTCCTGACCCCAGAACCCCAACAGCCCTTTCATGGCACCCCAGCCCAATAAAACTCCCCCTCGATAACCCCTCACACCTCCCGACACCCCCAGGCCCCCAATAACCCCTCACACAGCCCCAGCCCCTCAATAACCCCGCCCATTCCCCCAGGCCGCGCTCCACGGAGCCCTCACGCCTGTCGGGAACGTCCTCGCCCTGGCAGTGCAGCTCGAAGAGCCGCAGCTCCCTCAGCACCGCCTCGGCCGTCACCGGTTCCTTCTCCGGCTCCATCCCCGGCTCCGTCCCCGCCATGGCCGCGCCGGGGCCGCGGGCGGGACTCGTGAGGGGAGCCGGGGCCGTGAGGGGACGGGGGCGTGGCCGCGCCTTATAAGGGCAAAGGGGCGTGGCGGAGGGGAGAAAGGGGCGTGCCCATGCAAATTCGGAGACAACGAGCCAATGGGAGCGGGAAGGGCGGGGGAAAGGGCGTGGCCGCCGTTCACCGGCTCCGCCCACTCGGGGCGGGAGGGAAAAAGGCGGGAAGTTTCGCGCCCTCAGAGCGCGGGGAAGGAGTGAGGGGAGCGACCTCCCGACCCAGATCTGGGGGTCCCACCTGGGTCTGGGGGAACCCACTCGGATCTGGGGGGTCATTCTGGGTCTGGGGGGTCATTCTGGGTCTGGAGCGACCCCGACCCCGGCCTGGGGGTCCCACCCGGGTCTGGGGGGTCATTCCGGGTCTGGGGGAACCCACTCGGATCTGGGGGACCCACCCAGGTCTGGGGGTCATTCCGGGTCTGGAGGTCATTCTGGGTCTGGAGCGACCCCGATCCCGGTCTGGGGGTCCCACCCGGGTCCGGGGGAACCCACTCGGATCTGGGGGGTCATTCTGGGTCTGGAGCGACCCCGATCCCGGTCTGGGGGTCATTCTGGGTCTGGGGGGTCCCACCGGGTCTGGGGGACCCACCTGGCTCTGGGGGGACCCAACCAGATCTGGGGGAACCCACCTGGGTCTGGGAGGTCATTCTGGGTCTGGGGGGTCCCACCTGGGTCTGGGGGACACCCGGGTCTGGGGCACCCCCGGCTCTGGGGACCCACCTGGGTCTGGGAGGTCATTCTGGGTCTGGGGGTCCCACCTGGGTCTGGGGAACCCACCTGGGTCTGGGGGTCCCACCAGGTCTGGGGTCCCACCTAGGTCTGGGGGTCCCACTCGGGTCTGGGGTCCCACCGGGTCTGGGGGAGAGCTGAGGGGGCACCAGGGTGACCCTGACCCCAGCTCTGGGGGGGGTCAAGGTCGGTCTGGGGGGATCGACTGGGGGGTCGTTCTGGTTGTGGGGGCATCGATCCCGGTCTGGGGGGGCCGTCCCAGGCCTGGGGGGTCGTTCTGGTTGTGGGGGCATCGATCCCGGTCTGGGGGGGCTGTCCCAGGTCTGGGGGGGCCATCCCAGGTCTGGGGGGGTCGTTCTGGTTGTGGGGGCATCGATCCCGGTCTGGGGGGGCCATCCCAGGTCTGGGGGGCCGAGCCCAGTCTGGGAACGTCACCCAGAAAACCCCAAAACACATAAATACAACCCCAAATATTTACCTGTAACCCAAACATGTGCACTCATACCCCCAGACCCCTCATCCATAAAACCCCAAATACAAAACCTGTAGCCCCAAATGTGTATTTCTAAGCCCAAAACGTGTATGTTTAGCCCCACACCTCTAACCCCAAAATACCCGTCTTTAACCCCAATATCTACACATCTAACCCCAAATGTGATTTACGGCCCCAAAACCCCAAAGGTGATTTACGGCCCCCCCCGAGGGGAGGCAAAAAACTGCCAGAAAAAGGAATTTTGACTTAAATAACATTTTTTTTTTTACCCTGTTTTTAATTTACACAATAAAAAACCACCGTTGGCACCCGGGGGGGGGGCAGCAAATCCCTGAAGCGAAAGATTCCCCCCCCCTCACCCCCCAGGGCTCCTTCGGGACGAGAGAGGCACCGAAATCGGGAGGATTTGCCCCAAAACGAGCCCAGCTGGGGGGGACACGGTGAAGGGGGGGCTTTGGCAAAGCACAGGGGGGGGGTCCAGTGTGACCCCTCCCCAATGAGGGGAGGGATGGGGGGGCTTTGGCAAAGCACAGGGGGTCCGTGTGACCCCTCCCCAATGAGGAGAGGATGGGGGCTTTGGCAAAGCACACGGGGGGTCCGTGTGACTCCCGCCACCCCCACCCTCCTGAGCCTTTGTGCTGGAAAAAAAAAAGCCAAAAAAGGGGAGAAACGGGCGCGGGGTCCTGGAAGGCACTCGGGGGGTCCTCAGGCGAACATGGTGAGCTGGAGCCACTGCGGGGGCACCGCGAGGAGGAGGAGGGTGAGGGGAGGAAGGGCAGGGGGAGCAGGAGGAGAGGGAGGAAGAGGAGGAGGAGGAGGGTGAGGGGAGGAAGGGCAGGGGGAGCAGGAGAGGAGGAGGGGGAGGAGGAGGAGGGTGAGGGGAGGAAGGGCAGGGGAGCAGGAGGAGGAGGAGGGGAGGAAGAGGAAGAGGGTGAGGGGAGGAAGGGCAGGGGGAGCAGGAGGGGAGGAGGGGGAGGAAGAGGAGGAGGACAAGGGTGAGGGGAGGAAGGACAGGGGGAGCAGCAGGGAGGAGGGGGAGGAAGACGAGGAGGGTGAGGGGAGGAAGGGCACGGGGAGCAGGAGGGGAGGAGGGGGAGGAAGAGGAGGAGGAGGAGGGGGAGGAAGAGGAGGAGAAGGTGGAGGAAGGAGTGGGAGGGAGAGGAAGATGTGGGAGGAAGGAGGAGGAGGTGAGACAAGTGTGGGGTGAGGAGGAGGAGGGCAGGAAGGTGCAGGAGGAGAAGGAGGTATGGGGTGAGTGTGGGAAGAGGAAGAGGAGAAGGAACATGGGGGGAGGAAGGGAGAGCAGAAGAGGATGAGGAAGGAGAGGAGAGAGAGAGGAGGAAGGGGGTGAGGAAGGAGAGGAGGGAGGGAGGAGGAGGAAGAGGGTGAGGAAGTGAGAGGAAGAACAGAACAGGATGAGGAAGGAGAGGAGGGAGAGAGGAGAGGAGGAGGAAGGGGGTGAGGAAGGGGGTGAGGAAGGGAGAGGAAGAGCAGAAGAGGATGAGGAAGGAGAGGAGGAGGAAGGGAGTGAGGAAGGGAGAGCAGAAGAGGATGAGGAAGGAGAGGAGGGAGGGAGGAGGAGGAAGGGGGTGAGGGAAGGAGGAGGAGGGAGGGAGGAGGAGGAGGAAGGGGTGAGGAAGGAAAAGGAAGAGCAGAAGAGGATGAGGAAGGAGAGGAGGGAGGGAGGAGGAGGAGGAAGGGGGTGAGGAAGGGGGTGAGGAAGGGAGAGGAAGAGCAGAAGAGGATGAGGAAGGAGAGGAGGGAGGAAGGAGGAGGAGGAAGGGGGTGAGGAAGGAAGAGCAGAAGAGGATGAGGAAGGAGAGGAGGGAGGGAGGAGGAGGAGGAAGGGGGTGAGGAAGGGAGAGGAAGAGCAGAAGAGGATGAGGAAGGAGAGGAGGGAGGGAGGAGGAGGAGGAAGGGGGTGAGGAAGGGAGAGGAAGAGCAGAAGAGGATGAGGAAGGAGAGGAGGGAGAGAGGAGGAGGAGGAAGGGGGTGAGGAAGGCCTGTGCCCTCCCATACCTGCAGCAGGTCAAAGGTGACGACGCCATCCTGGTCCACATCCATGGCCTGGAAAAACCCTGGGGGGACACGAAAGGGATTTGAGGGGAAAAACGGGGGAAAAAGGGGAAAACAAGGGAGGACTTCTTAAAAGGCAGAAGCTGGAAAAAAACAGGGCAAGATTTAGGGGGGAAATCAGGGAAGGGAGGGACTATGGAGGCGGAAAAGTGGGGGAACAAATAGAAGTGAAAGGGGGAACCTGGAAAAATGAGAAGGGATTTTCCCACCTTTCCCCTCAATTCCTGTTGGCTTTTCCCACCTTTGTCCATCTTCCTCCTCAACTCCCCCTGGGCTTTTTCCAACTTCCCCCTCTCAGCTCCGTTGCTTTTGCCCCAGCTCTTCCCACCGTTTCCCTCAACTAAGATTGGCCCTTCCCAACTTTTTCCTCAGCTCCCGTCCGCCCTTTCCCACCTTTTTTCCCTCATCTTTCCCCTCAACTCCTCTTGGCTCTTCCCATTTTACCCTCAGTTCTGTTGCCTTTTCCCCCCTCTCCTCTCAACTCCTGTTGCCTTTTCCCCTCTCCCCTCGACTCCTCTTAGCTTCCCCCCTCTCCCCTCGACTCCTCTTGCCTTTTCCCCCCTCTCCCCTCGACTCCTCTTGGCTTTCCCCCCTCTCCCCTCGACTCCTCTTGGCTTTTCCCACCTCTCTCCTTGACTCCTGTTCCCTTCTCCCACCTTTCCCCTCTCCCCTGGCTTTTCGCCTTTTCCCCACTCCCTTTCCCCTCCCTCTCCCTCCTCAACTCCTTCTTGGCTTTTCCCCCTTTTCCCCTCTCCCCCTGTTGCCTTTTCCCCCCCTCTCCCCCCGTCCGGTCTCACCTCCCGCAGCCGCTGCCCCGAATTCGGTGCCCAGGGCGGGGTCACCCCCCACCCCTTCCCGTTTTTGGGGCCGGGATTCCCGTGATTCCCTGGGCTGCAGGAGGGGCTGGGAAGCCCTGGGGGCTGCAGGAGGGGCTGGGAAGGCCCGGGGGCCGCAGGAGGGGCACTCACTGAACATGGTCTCGAGGCGCACGAGGCAGCAGACGAAGCTGTCGAAGTCGAGGGCCAGGTCGGGCTCGGCGTAGCGGGTGATGAGCAGCTCGTGCAGCCGCTTGTTCAGGCGGTACCCTGGGGGTCACACACCCCCTGGGGTCAGCTGGGGGTCCCTGGGGGCTCAGACCCCCCCTGGGGGTGTCCCCGGGGTGTCACCTGCGGCCTCCAGCGCCAGGCGCAGCTCGTAGGCGCTGATGGAGCCCGACTTGTCCAGGTCGAACTTGCGGAAGATGGTCTGGCCAAAAAAGACCCCCACCCCAAAAAAAAAACAGAGGGGTCAGGCAGGAGGAGAGGCCCCCAAACAGCCCCCAGTGAACCCCCAAAGTCACCCCGTTGTACCCCCAAACCTACCCCCCCAAAGAGAAAAAAAGAGGGGCTGATCAGAAGAGGAGAGACCCCAAAACAGCCCTCAATGGGACCCCAAAATCAACCCCCCAGGAAAAGGGGGTCACTCACAAGGAGACCCCAAACCACCCAGGAAAAATGGGGTCACTCACGAGGAGAGAGACCCCAAACCCCCCCAGGAAAAGGGGGTCACTCACAAGGAGAGAGACCCCAACACCCCCCAAAAAGGGGTCACTCACGAGGAGAGAGACCCCAACGCCCCCCAGGAAAAAAAGGGGGTCACTCATGAGGAAAGAGATCCCAATGCCCCCCAAAAAGGGGGGTCACCCCCAAAGACAGACCCCAATGCCCCCCAAAAAGGGGGGTCACCCTGAAGAGAGATCCCAAACCCCCCAAAGAGGTCACCCCCTCCCCAGACAGTCCCTAAACCCCCCAAAAAGAGGGGTCACCCCCGAAGAGAGACCCCAAACCCCCCAAAGGGGTCTCCCCCGCCCCAGACAGACCCCAAACCCCCAAAGGGGTCTCCCCGCCCAGACAGACCCCAAATCCCCAAAGGGTCTCCCCTCCCAGACAGACCCCAAACCCCCCAAAGGGGTCTCCCCGCCCCAGACAGACCCCTAAACCCCCAAAGGGGTCTCCCCCAGACAGACCCCAAACTCCCCAAAAGAGGTCACCCCCGAGAGACCCAAACCCCCAAAGGGTCTCCCAGACAGACCCAAGCCCCAAAGGGTCTCTCCCAGACAGACCCAAACCCCCAAAGGGTCACCTCCAGAAGCCCCAAAAGGGTCTCCCCCCAGACAGACCCCAAACCCCCAAAGGGTCTCCCCGCCCCAGACAGACCCCAAACCCCCAAAGGGGTCTCCCCCAGGCAGACCCCAAACCCCCAAAGGGTCTCCCCCAGACAGACCCCAAACCCCCAAAGGGGTCTCCCCCAGACAGACCCCAAACCCCCAAAGGGTCTCCCCCCAACAGGCAGACCCCCAAAGCCCCCAAAGGGGCCTCCCCCAGGCAGACCCCAAAGCCCCCAAAGGGGTCTCCCCCCAGGCAGACCCCAAACCCCCAAAGGGTCTCCCCCAGGCCAGACCCCAAAGCCCCCAAGGGTCTCCCCCCAGACAGACCTCAAAGCCCCACCAGGTAGTTGCGGATGCGGTTCCAGAGCACGTTGAACTCCACCAGCCCCAGTTTCCCGTTCCCGTCTTTCTGGGGGGAGGGGATTTAAGGAAAACGGGGGGGGGGCTCTGGGGGGTCCCCCCAAACCCCCTCCAGCACCCCCAGGCAGAGGATACGTCCATGAGGTTGACCATGCTCCGGCACGACTCGCGGCTGAAGCCCTTGGTGCGCAGGTCTTTGTCTGCAGGGGGGCGTTAACGAGGGGGGCGTTAATTGGGGTTAATTGGGGGTACACCGGGGTTCATTGGGGTTAATTGGGGTTAATTGGGGCTCACGTTTGGCGATGATGCGGTTGAGGATGGTCTGCAGCTCCGTGACGCTGATCTCCATGTCCTGGGGCGGGGACAAAGGGGGTGGCACCAGGGGACGGTGACGTCATCGCCTCCCAGTGATGTCATCGCCTCCCAGTGACGTCAGCGCCACTCAGTGACGTCATCACCACCCATTGATGTCATTGCCAACCACTGATGTCATCTCAAACCAATGATGTCATCTCAAACCAGTGACGTCATCTCAAACCACTGATGTCATCTCAAACCAATGATGTCATCTCAAACGACCAATGACGTCACCGCAAATGACATCATTGCAAACCAACGGCGTCGCTACCACGCAGTGACGTCGTTGTTAACCAGTGACGTCATCCGCAGAGCAATGATGTCACCACAGAACAACGACATCATCCCAGGAACAGTGACGTCACCCCAGAACAACGACGTCATCCCAGATCAATGAAGTCATCCCCAAACCATGACGTCACCCCAGAACAATGACATCATCCCCAGGACAATGACGTCACTGCCACCACCCAGGTCAGGGCCAGCCATCGGTGCCACCAGCACCGCGTCCCCCTCCGCCCTTACCGGCCCCGCCAGCTGCCTGAAGAGCTGCTTGAAGTTCTCGTCGATCTCGCTCTCCGACAGCACTTTCTGGGGGGAAAAGTGGACATTTTGGGTACAGAGCATTGCCCCGGGGTCACCCCCTGGGGTCACCCCCTGGGTCACCTCCAGGGTCACCCCCTGGGTCACCCCCCAGGGTCACCCCCTGCGGTCACCCCGGGTCACCTCCAGGGTCACCCCCCGGGGTCACCTCCAGGGTCACCTCCAGGGTCACCTCCAGGGTCACCCCCTGGGTCACCCCCAGGGTCACCCCCTGGGTCACCTCCAGGGTCACCCCCAGGGTCACCTCCAGGGTCACCCCCCGGGTCACCCCCCAGGGTCACCCCCGGGGTCACCCCCAGGGTCACCCCCACCCACCTCATCTGGGAGTGTGGCCTGGACCTTGTCGTCCATCTCCCTGTGGAGAGAAGAGAGAAGGGGTGGGTTAGGGTCAGGCTCAGGATTTAGGGTCAGGCTCAGGATTTAGGGTCACAGGTCAAGGTTAGGGTCAGGTGCAGGATTTAGGGTTGTGGTTCAGGGCTAGGGTCAGGCGTAGGTTTCAGGGTTAGGGTTTAGGGTTGGGGTCAGGCTAAGGATTTAGGGTCACAGTTTAGGGTTAGGGCTAAGGTCAGGGTTAAGGTTGGGGTCAGGGTCAGGATTTAGGGTCATGGTTCAGGGCTAGGGTCAGGCTTAGGATTCAGGGTTAGGGTTTAGGGTTAAGGTCAGGCTAAGGATTTAGGGTCACAGTTTAGGGTTAGGGCTAAGGTCAGGGTTAAGGTTGGGGTCAGGGTCAGGATTTAGGGTCACAGTTTAGGATTAGTCTCAGGCGTAAGAGTTAGGGTTAGGATTAGGGTCAGGGTCGGGGTCAAGGCTAGGGTCAGGGTTAGGGTTGGGATTAGGGTTAGGGTCGGTATTAGGCTCAGGGTCAGGGTTGGGCTCAGCCTTACTCAGTGCCAGCCTTCTTCTCGGGGAAGAAGCGGAGTACGAAATTAGGCTCAGTATTAGGGTCAGGGTCGTTATTAGGGTCGGTATTAGGGTCAGAGTCAGGCTCAGGGTCGTTATTAGAGTCAGGGTTGGGGTCAGGCTCAGGGTTGGGCTCAGCCTTACTCAGTGCCAGCCTTCTTCTCAGAGAAGAAGCGGAGTACGAAATTAGGCTCAGTATTAGGGTCAGGGTCGTTATTAGGGTCAGGGGTAGGGTCGGTATTGGGGTCAGGGTCGGTATTAGGGTCAGGGATAGGCTCATTATTAGGGTCAGGCTCAGGGTCAGGCTCAGCCTTACTCGGTTCCAGCCTTCTTCTCGGAGAAGAAGCGGAGCACGAAGTTAGGCTCGGTATTAGGGTCAGGGTCGGTATTGGGGTCAGGGTTAGGGTCAGGGTTGGGGTCAGGCTCAGCCTTACTCGGTTCCAGCCTTCTTCTCGGAGAAGAAGCGGAGCACGAAGTTAGGCTCGGTATTAGGGTCAGGGTCAGGGTTGGTATTAGGGTCGGTATTGGGGTCAGGCTCAGGTTTGGGCTCAGCCTTACTCGGTCCCAGCCTTCTTCTCGGAGAAGAAGCGGAGCACGAAGTCCCCCTCGCGGTTGGGCTCGAAGGTGGAGGGCACCACGATGTACTCCCCGGGCGGGAGGCGCAGGCGCGTGCTCACCTCGCGCAGGTTGATGAACTGCTCCGAGCGCGCGCGCGACGCGTGGGCCAGGAAGAACTCGCGCTTCAGGTGCACCCCCGACTGCCCCACGTGCTGCGGGGACGGGGGGGACGCGTGGGCCGTCACCCCTCGGTGTGGGGGGCACACACAGGGGCTGTGTCACCCCCAGTTTGGGGGCACATGGGCCGTGTCACCCCTCGGTGTGGGGGGCACACACAGGGGCTGTGTCACACCCCATTTTGGGGGCACATGGGCCGTGTCACCCCCCATTTTGGGGGGCACACATGGGCCGTGTCACACCCCATTTTGGGGGACACACACGGGCCGTGTCACCCCATGGGGCAGCCCCCAGCACCTCGTACCCACCTCGGGAGGGACCTGCGGGCACAACACACACACAGCGGGTCACTGCAATGGTCACGCTGGCACCAGCCGGTCACAGCTGGCACCAACCGGCACCAGCGGACACCAATGGGCCCCAGCGGACACCAGTTGGCTCCAGCTGACCCCAACCAGCCCCAGCTGACCCCAACCGGCCCCAGCTGACCCCAACCAGCCCCAGCTGGCACCAGTGGGCCCCAGCTGGCACCAGTGGGATCCAACTGACCCCAACCAGCCCCAGCTGGCACCAACCAGCCCCAGCTGGCACCAGTGGGATCCAACTGACCCCAACCAGCCCCAGCTGGCACCAGTGGGATCCAACTGACCCCAACCAGCCCCAGCTGGCACCAGTGGGATCCAACTGACCCCAACCAGCCCCAGCTGACCCCAATGGGATCCAACTGGCCCCAGTTGGCACCAGCTGACACCAGCTGGCTCCAGCTGACACCCAGTGACCCCATTTGACCACAGCAGACGCTGGGTGCCACCAGTTGGCTCCAACTGACGCTGCTTGACACCAGTTGACACCAATTGGCTCCAAATGACACCAGTTGACCCCAGCTGACCCCAACCAACGCCAGTTGACAACAGCAGACCCAAATGGACCCCAGCTGACCCCAGTTAATGCCAGTTGACTCCAGCTGTCCCCAGTTGACACCGATTCACCCCAATTGACCCCAGTTGAGCCCAGCTGACTCCAACTGTCCCCAGCTGACACCGATTCACCCCAGTTGACCCCAGTTGAGCCCAGCTGACCCCAACTGTCCCCAGCTGGCGCTCCCTGCCCTCAGCTGACCCCGCTGGCACCATCACCTCGTAGACGGCGAAGCCGATGGTCTCCATGTCCTTGCCGTAGCGGCGCTGGCGGCGCCGGTCCTTCTGCATCAGCGCCAGCAGGAAGCTGCAGCCCGGCTCGCGCCCGCCGTCCTCATCATCCTCATCATCCACCTCCTCCAGCTGGATCTTGAACTGGGGGTTGATCCAGAAGGTGGCTGCGGGAGGGGAGGGCAGGGCGGGCCGGGCTCAGCGGGCGCGGGGCAGGGGGCTCCCGTCCCCCCAGCGGGGGCTCACCGGGGTAGTTCCTGCAGCCGCCGGCGGTGCTGCCGCGCCGCCACGTGCCGTCGTAGAGCCGCGTGTTCCAGGCACGGAAGCGGCGCGCCTGCAGCGCGTCCGGCGTCAGGTTGCAGATCTCCAGGCGGGTGAACTCCCGCAGGAAGTCCCGGAAGGACATCCTGGGGGGTTGGGGGGGGGGTGAAGAGGAGTTGTCCCCTCATTTCTGGGTGCAAAGGGGAAATTGGAGGAGGGACAGGGGGTGGGTTCCGCTCCCGCTCCCCTCACCAGAACTCCCCGTCCTCCATCTTGACCATGAGCTGCTGCCGCAGCGCCGGCTCCACCGCGTGCCACTCGGGCGAGCTGCGGGATGGGGCACAGGGCCAGGCTCGTTAGGCAGCGCTAACGAGGCAGGAGCCCAGGGCCAGCCCTCACTAACCAGGCAGGACAGGCAGCCCAGGAGGCAGGGCCAGCCCTCATAACCAGGCAGGAGCCAGGCCAGCCTCTAACGAGGTAGGAGCCCAGGGCCAGCCCTCACTAACCAGGCAGGAGCCCAGGGCCAGTCCTCATTAACGAGGCAGGAGCCCAGGGCCAGCCCTCACTAACCAGGCAGGAGCCCAGGGCCAGCCCTCATTAACGAGGCAGGAGCCCAGGGCCAGCCCTCATTAACCAGGCAGGAGCCCAGGGCCAGCCCTCATTAACGAGGCAGGGCCCAGGCCAGCCCTCAGTGCGAGGCAGAGCCCAGGGCCAGCCCTCACTAACCAGGCAGGAGCCCAGGGCCAGCCCTCATTAACCAGGCAGGAGCCCAGGGCCAGCCCTCATTAACGAGGCAGGAACCCAGGGCCAGCCCTCATTAACCAGGCAGGAGCCCAGGGCCAGCCCTCATTAACGAGGCAGGAACCCAGGGCCAGCCCTCATTAACCAGGCAGGAGCCCAGGGCCACCTCTCATTAACGAGGCAGCGCTAACGAGCCCCGAGGCCTCACCTGTCGCTCCAGGGCCCCGTCCACTCCACCTCCCCCCAGGGGTTCCGCATCCGCACCAGGCCCAGCGACTGCCCCCGGTAGTTGATCTGTTGGGGGGGCACAAAGACACACCTAAAAAGTTTGCACCCCAAAAACTGGCGCCCTGAGAGCCAAAATCCACCATTTTCACCCCAAAACGGGAACCAGAACATCGAGGCCTCTACAACCCCAAAAACCCACGTTCCCACCGCAAACTGCTGCTGCCATCAGATCGAGGCCGTACAACCCCAAAAACCCACGTTCCCACCCCAAACTGCTGCTGCCATCAGATCGAGGCCGTACAACCCAAAAGGCGCCGTTTCCCACCCCAAACTGGGGCCATCAGGGCCGTGCGACCCCAAAAGCGCCGTTTCCCACCCCAAACTGGGGCCATCAGGGCCGTGCGACCCCAAAAGCGCCGTTTCCCACCCCAATTTCCCCCCCCAGACCTGCTTGGCGCCGGTGAGCGAGTAGGCGTGGCCCTTGACCAGCTTCTTGAAGGTGACGGCCTCCATGTCGAAGGCGCTGGTGATCTGGGGGGCGGGGGGGACACACGAGGGGACGCCGCGTCAGCCGCGGCACCGGGACCACCCCCTGGCACCGGGACCCCCCCCTGGCACTGGGACCACCCTCTCAGCACCGGGACCACGCCCCCGGTACTGGGACCACCCCCTGGCACCAGGACCCCCCTGGCACCAGGACCATCCCCCTGGCACCGGGACCACCCACCTGGCACCAGGACCTCCCTGGCACCAGGACCCCCCCTCAGCATCGGGACCACCCCTGGTACCGGGACCCCACCCCTGGCACCGGGACCCCCCCGGCACTGGGACCACCCCTCTGGCACCGGGACCACCCCTGGCACTGGGACCCCACCCTGGTACTGGGACCACCCCTGGCACCGGGACCACCCTCTCAGCACCGGGACCACGCCCCCGGCACCGGGACCACCCCTCTGGCACCAGGACCACCCCTCTGGCACCAGGACCATCCCCCTGGCACCAGGACCACCCCTCTGGCACCAGGACCACCCCTCTGGCACCAGGACCACCCCTCTGGCACCGGGACCACCCCTCTGGCACCAGGACCACCCCTCTGGCACCAGGACCACCCCCCTGGCACCAGGACCACCCCCCTGGCACTGGGACCATCTCCCTGGTACCAGGAACCCCTGGTACCAGGACCACCCCCCTGGCACTGGGACCATCCCCTGGCACCAGGACCACCCCTCTGGCACCAGGACCTCCCTGGCACCAGGACCACCCCTCTGGCACCGGGACCACCCCTCTGGCACCGGGACCACCCCTCTGGCACCGGGACCACCCCCCTGGCACCAGGACCTCCCTGGTACCAGGACCATCCCCCTGGCACCGGGACCACCCCCCTGGCACCGGGACCACCCCCCTGGTACCAGGACCACCCCTCTGGCACCAGGACCATCCCCCTGGCACCGGGAACCCCCTGGTACCAGGACCACCCCCCTGGCACTGGGACCATCCCCCGCGGCACTGGGACCACCCCTCTGGTACTGGGACCACCCCCCTGGCACCAGGACCACCCCCCTGGTACCGGGACCACCCCCTGGTACCGGGACCACCCCCCTGGCACCAGGACCCCCCCTGGCACTGGGACCCCCCCTGGCACCAGGACCCCCTGGCACTGGGACCACCCCTCTGGCACCAGGACCACCCCCCTGGCACCAGGACCACCTCCCTGGCACCAGGACCTCCCTGGCACCAGGACCCCCCCTGGCACCGGGACCACCCCCCTGATACCAGGACAACCCCCCCAGTATCAGGACCACCCCTCTGGTACCAGGACCCCCTCCAGCACTGGGACCACCACCTCCAGCACCAGGACCCCCCAGCACCGGGACCACCCTCAGCACCAGGACCCCCCAGCACCGGGACTACCCTCCAGCACCACAGGACCACCCCCTGGTACCAGGACCCCACCCCAGCACCAGGACCATCCCCCTGGCACCAGGACCACCCCTCTGGCACTGGGACCACCCCAGCACCAGGACCACCCCAGCACCGGGACCACCCTCTGGCATCAGGACCCCCTGGTACCGGGACCACCCACCTGACACCAAGACCACCCCTCTGGCACCAGGACCCCCCCTCCCAGCACCAGGACCATCCCTCTGGCACCAGGACCACCTGGCACCAGGACCCCCCCTCAGCATCGGGACCACCCTTCTGGCACCAGGACCACCCCCCTGGCACCGGGACCACCCCCAGCACCGGGACCACCCCTTAGCACCAGGACCACCCCTCTGGCACTGGGACCACCCCTGGCACCGGGACCACCCCCAGAACCAGGACCACCCCCTGGCACCAGGACCACCCCCCTGGTACCAGGACCATCCCCCTGGTACCAGGACCACCCCCTGGCACCAGGACCACCCTCTCAGCACCAGGACCACCCCCCTGGCACTGGGACCACCTTCCCAGCACCGGGACCACCACCCCCAGTACCAGGACCCCCCCCCTGGCACCGGGACCACTCCCCTGGTACCAGGACCACCCCTCTGGCACTGGGACCCCCCCTGGCACCGGGACTCCCCCTCAGCATCGGGACCATCCCCCTGGCACCGGGACCATCCCCCTGGCACCAGGACCACCTCCTTGGTACCAGGACCATCCCTCAGCTACTCAGGACCACCCCCCATCACTGGGACCACCCCCCCAGCACCGGGACCCCCTCCCCGGCGCTCACGTCGATGGAGCAGCCCAGCAGGGAGCCGCGCTCCAGCGCCTTCAGGATGATGGAGAACAGGTCTGGCGGCGGCCGCCGGAGGTCGAACCACTCGGTGACGCCGCCCGTGAAGTCCTCGAAGCCCTCGGAGGTGCTGCCGCCCGACAGCGCCTCGTAGCAGCCGTTCACCCTGCGAGGGGAGGGGGTTTTGGAGGGGGTTTCACCCCCAAAAATGGGCCCAGGGGGAAGGGGGGGGTTCCTACTTGGCGTAGGCCTTCTCCAGCAGCGCGCTCCAGAACTCGGAGCCCTCGGCCGAGTGCACAAAGAGCAGCTTGCCGTCCTTGGTGGGCAGGAAATCGTCCACCACCACGTCCAGCCACTCCCCAAACTGCCAGATCTGCCAGGGAGGGGGTTTGGGGGCCAAAAACATAGGGGTTTGGGGCAGGAAATCATCCACCACCACGTCCAGCCACTCCCCAGACTGCCAGATCTGCCAGGGAGGGGGTTTGGGGGGAAAACACAGGGGTTTGGGGGAAAACACAGGGGTTTGGGGGAAAACACAGGCGTTTGGGGCAGGAAATCGTCCACCACCACGTCCAGCCACTCCCCAAACTGCCAGATCTGCCAGGGAAGGGGTTTGGGGAGAAAACACAGGGGTTTGGGGGGAAAACACGGGGGTTTGGGGCAGGAAATCGTCCACTACCACGTCCAGCCACTCCCCAAACTGCCAGATCTGCCAGGGAGGGGGTTTGGGGGGAAAACACAGGGGTTTGGGGCAGGAAATCGTCCACCACCACGTCCAGCCACTCCCCGAACTGCCAGATCTGCCAGGGAGGGGTTTGGGGGAAAGACAGGGGTTTGGGGGAAACACAGGGGTTTGGGGGAAAGACAGGGGTTTGGGGGAAAGACAGGGGTTTGGGGGAAAGACAGGGGTTTGGGGGAAAGACAGGGGTTTGGGGGAAAGACAGGGGTTTGGGGCAGGAAATACAGGGGTTTGGGGGCAAACACGGGGTTTGGGGGCAAACACAGGGGTTTGGGGGGCAAACACGAGGGGTTTGGGGGAAACCCACAGGGGTTTGGGGGAAACCCACAGGGGTTTGGGGAAACCCACAGGGGTTTGGGGGAAACCCACAGGGGTTTGGGGGAAACCCACAGGGGTTTGGGGGAAACCCACAGGGGTTTGGGGGAAAACCCACAGGGGTTGGGGGGTTGTGAGAGCGGCTCAGCAGGGAAAGGGCAGCGCTGGATGGGGGTCACTCCACAGGGGGTGTTTTGGGAGGGAAGAGGCTGCTTTGGGGCCAAAAGGAGGGGGAGGAGACCCCCAAAATGGGGGAGCCGGGGTCTCGCACCTGGAAGTGGAAGATGCCGGCGTAGCCCTGCTGGAAGCTCTGCCCGTGGGGCACCACGCGGTGCAGGAGGGTCTCGTTGAGGGTCAGGGAGGCGATGGCTGCCAGCAGCCAACAGTCACCTGGGGGGGGACAGGGCAGGGGTTTGGGGGGCTCGGGGCAGCCCCAGAACCGCCCGGTTTGGGGCACAGGGACAGGATTTGGGGCCGTGCTCCGTACCCAGAGCCCCCTGGCAGATGTCGGTGCGCGTGGCCCCGTCCACGATGAACTGCGGGCGCGGGCACAGCTCCTGTGGGGGCACAGGGAACCTCGGCCACAGCCACCAGAACACCCCAAAAACACATAGAATACCCCCTAAATCTGCCCTACAGCCACCAAAACACCCCAAAACCTGCCCTACAGCCACCAAAATACCCCAAAATCACATAGAACACCCCAAAACCTCGCCCACAGCCACCAAAACACACCAAAATCACACAGGAACCCCCCCAAACCTCGCCCACAGCCACCAAAACACCCCAGAAACACATAGAACACCCCTAAACCTCACCCACAGCCACCAAAACACCCCAAAACCACACAGGAACCACCCCATAATGCACCAAAACCTCACCCACATCCCCCAAACCCCCCCAAACCGCACCGAAACCTCCCCCAAACTCCACCAAACCCCCCCAAAACCCCATACCAACCAACCAAACCTCCCCTAAACCCCCCTCCCCAAAAGCTCCCCCAGCCCCCCTGGCACCGTGGGCCTCATCCACTGCACTCCGTGGGTCTTGGCGCTGCCGGGGCCCAGCTCCTTGAAGCCCAGGGCCGAGGGCCCCGCCGGGAACGTGGGGTCCCTGAAGAGGCTCCCCGAGCGCCGGCACTGCTCGGCCAGGGCGCCGAAATCCTGCCCCAGGTACCGCACGGCCCGGTCGTGCCGGCCCAGCCCCTGCTCCTTCGCCCGCGCCCGCTGCACCTGAGCGGACACCCCCGTGGTGTACACAGGGGTGATGGGGGCTTCTGACATCCTGGGGGGAGAAAATCAGGGGAAAAATGGGGAAAAACAGTGAAAAAATGGGATTGGGGACAGGGATCAGGGACACAGGGACACCCCCGTGGTGTACACCGGGGTGATGGGGGATTCTGACATCCTGGGGGGGAAAATGGGGAAAAAATGGGTAAAAATGGGATTGGGGACAGGGATCAGGGACACAGGGACACCCCCGTGCAGTACACCGGGGTGATGGGGGATTCTGACATCCTGGGGGAGAAAAACAGGGAAAAACAGTGAAAAAATGGGAAAAAATGGGATTGGGGACACCCCCGTGGTGTACACAGGGGTGATGGGGGACTCTGACATCCTGGGGGAGAAAATGGGGGAAAAAATGAGGAAAAATGGGAAAAAACGGGAAAAAATATGGGAAAAAATGGGAAAAAATGGGATTGGGGACACCCCCGTGGTGTACACAGGGGTGATGGGGGATTCTGACATCCTGGGGGGAGAAAAAATGGGATTGGGGACACCCCCGTGGTGTACACCGGGGTGATGGGGGATTCTGACATCCTGGGGGGAGAAAATGGGGAAAAAATGAATAAAAATGGGATTGGGGACAGGGATCGGGGACACAGGGACACCCCCGTGGTGTACACAGGGGTGATGGGGGCTTCTGACATCCTGGGGGAGAAAATGGGGAAAACAGTGAAAAACAGTGAAAAAATGGGATTGGGGACACCCCCGTGCAGAACACCGGGGTGATGGGGGCTTCTGACATCCTGGGGGGAGAAAATGGGGAAAAACAGTGAAAAACAGTGAAAAATGGGATTGGGGACAGGGATCGGGGACACAGGGACACCCCCGTGCAGTACACCGGGGTGATGGGGGATTCTGACATCCTGGGGGGAGAAAATGGGGAAAAACAGTGAAAAAATGGGATTGGGGACACCCCCGTGGTGTACACAGGGGTGATGGGGGCCTCTGACATCCTGGGGGAGAAAAACAGGGAAAAAATGGGATTGGGAACAGGGATCAGGGACACAGGGACACTCCCGTGGTGTACACCGGGGTGATGGGGGATTCTGACATCCTGGGGGAGAAAATGGGGAAAAACAGTGAAAAAATGGGATTGGGGACACCCCCGTGGTGTACACAGGGGTGATGGGGGCCTCTGACATCCTGGGGGGAGAAAATGGGGAAAAAATGGGAAAATTGGATTGGGACACCCCCGTGGTGTACACAGGGGTGATGGGGCTGACATCCTGGGGAGAAAATGGGGAAAAATGAAAAAATGGGATTGGGGACAGGATCGGGGACACAGGGACACCCCGTGGTGTACACGGGGTGATGGGGGTCTGACATCCTGGGGGAGAAAATGAAAGACAAAAGTGGGATAACACAGTGACAGGGGTGATGGGCTTGACATCCTGGGGGAGAATGGGGAAACAGTGAAAACAGGAAAATGGGATTGGGACAGGGATCGGGGACACAGGGACACCCCTGTGGGTACACCGGGGTATAAGGATTGGGACACCCTGAGGGGTGATGGGGAACTGACATCCTGGGGGAAAAGGAAAAATGGGATTAGGACACCCGTGGTGTACACAGAACAGGGCCTGACATCCTGGGAGAAATGGGAGGAAAATGGGATTGGGGACAGGGATCAGGGACACAGGACACCCCGTGCAGTACACAGAGGTGATGGGGATTCTGACATCCTGGGGGGAGAAAATGGGGAAAAACAGTGAAAAACAGTGAAAAAATGGGATTGGGGACACCCCCGTGCAGAACACCGGGGTGATGGGGACTTCTGACATCCTGGGGGAGAAACAGGGAAAAAAATGGGTAAAAATGGGAATCGTGGGGACAGGGATCAGGGACAGGACACCCTGTGGTACACACAGGGTGATGGGGATTCTGACATCCTGGGGGAGAAAATGGGAAAACAGTGAAAAAAATGGGAAAAAATGGGATTGGGACACCCCGTGGTGTACACGGGGATGATGGGGGCTTCTGACATCCTGGGGGAGAAAATGGGAAAAACGAGTGAAAAATGGGAAAAAATGGGAAAAATGATTAGGACACCCCGTGCAGTACACGGGGACGATGGGGCTCTGACATCCTGGGGGAAAACAGGAAAACAGTGAAAAATGGGATTGGGGACACCCCGTGACACGGTGATGGGGCTTTGACATCTGGGAGAAAATGGGGAAAATGGATTGGGGACACCCCGTGTGCACACGGGGTGATGGGGATTCTGACATCCTGGGGGAGAAAATATGGGTAAAAATGGGAAAATGGATTGGGGACACCCCTGTGGTGTACACCGGGGTGATGGGGGCTTCTGACATCCTGGGGGAGAAAATGGGGAAAACAGTGAAAATAGAAAAATGGGAAAAATGGATTGGGGACACCCCGTGGTACACACGGGGTGATGGGGATTCTGACATCCTGGGGGAGAAAAATGGGATTGGGGACACCCCGTGGGTACAGGTGATGGGGGATTCTGACATCCTGGGGGAGAAAACAGGAAAAACAGTGAAAAATGGGAAAATGGGATTAGGGACACCCGTGGTGTACACAGGGTGATGGGGGATTCTGACATCCTGGGGGGAGAAAATGGGAAAAATGGGATTAGGGACACCCCGTGGTGTACACGGGTGATGGGGGCTTGACATCCTGGGGAGAAAATGGGAAAAAGAAAAATGGGGAAAATGGGATTAGGGACACCCCCGTGGTGTACACGGGGACGATGGGGGCTTCTGACATCCTGGGGGGAGAAAATATGGGTGAAAATGGGGAAAAATGGGATTGGGAACAGGGATCAGGGACACAGGGACACACCCATGCAGTACAGAGGGGTGATGGGGGATTCTGACATCCTGGGGGGAGAAAATGGGGAAAAACAGTGAAAAACAGTGAAAAACAGTGAAAAAATGGGATTGGGGATACCCCCGTGCAGTACACGGGGACGATGGGGGCTTCTGACATCCTGGGGGGAGAAACAGGGAAAAAATGGGGAAAAATGGGAAAAAATGGGGAAAAATCGGATTGGGGACAGGGATCAGGGACACAGGAACACCCCTCGTGCAGTACACAGGGGTGATGGGGGCTTCTGACATCCTGGGGGGAGAAAATGGGGAAAAAATGGGATTGGGGACACCCCCGTGCAGTACACGGGGACGATGGGGGCTTCTGACATCCTGGGGGGAGAAAATGGGAAAAAATGGAAAAATGGGAAAAATGGGATTAGGGACACCCCTGCGAGTACACAGGGAGATGGGGATTCTGACATCCTGGGGAAAACAGGAAAAATGGGAAAAATGGGATTGGGGACACCCCCGTGGTGTACACGGGGTGATGGGGGCTTCTGACATCCTGGGGGAAATGGGAAACATGGGAAAACAGTGAAAAATGGGAAATATGGATGGGACACTCCCGTGGTGTACACCGGGTGATGGGGGCTTCTGACATCCTGGGGGGGAAAAACAGGGAAAAACAGTGAAAAAATGGGATTGGGGACACCCCCGTGGTGTACACGGGGATGATGGGGGCCTCTGACATCCTGGGGGGGAGAAAATGGGGAAAATGGGAAAAATGGGATTGGGACACCCCGTGGTGTACACCAGGGTGATGGGGCTTCTGACATCCTGGGGGAGAAAATGGGGAAAACAGTGAAAATGGGAAAATGGGAAAATGGGATTGGGGACACCCCCGTGGTGTACACCGGGGTGATGGGGGATTCTGACATCCTGGGGGGAGAAAAACAGGGAAAAATGGGATTGGGGACAGGGATCAGGGACACAGGGACACCCCCGTGCAGTACACGGGGACGATGGGGGCTTCTGACATCCTGGGGGGGAAAAACAGGGAAAAATGGGATTGGGAACAGGGATTGGGGACACAGGGACACCCCCGTGCAGTACACCGGGGTGATGGGGGTTTCTGACATCCTGGGGGGAGAAAATGGGGAAAAAATGGGATTGGGGACACACCCGTGCAGTACACCGGGGTGATGGGGGATTCTGACATCCTGGGGGGAGAAAATATGGGTGAAAATGGGAAAAAATGGGAAAAAATGGGAAAAAATGGGATTGGGGACACCCCCGTGCAGTACACAGGGGTGATGGGGGCTTCTGACATCCTGAGGGGGAGAAAATGGGATTGGGAACAGGGATTGGGGACACAGGGACACCCCCAGGCCCTACACACGGATCTTGAGGAGGATTCCGGGGTTTTGGGGGAATTCAGGGGGTTTTTTGGGGAAGATGAGGGATTTTGGGGCCTTGGGGTCTGTGTTAAGATCCCCCCCCCCACAAGTCATTTGCAAGAAAATCAATAAATTCAGCCCCCCCCCCCCAAAAAAAAAAGCCACATTTGGGGTTGGTCAAACCCAGAGGTCGATTCTGGGCCCGCAGAGGGGAATTTTGGGGACAAAAAGCCAAAAGAAACGCCCAGAAATGGCAGAAACCTCCCAGAATTGGGGCCCTGCCTGAGCCGTGATTGGGGGTGATCGGGGACAAAGTGGGAATCCCAAGGAATTCCAGAGGCTGGGAAGCCCTGGATGGCCCCAACCGCAGCTGCTCAGGGCTCGTCACCCCCAGGGGCCCAAAATCCTAGGGTTTAACCCCAAAATGGCCCCGAGGGGATAAAAACCTGCTGGTTCTGACACGGGGCAGCCCCAAACTGGGAGGAAAGGAGGGGAAAGTGCCCCAAAACGGGGGAAAAGTGCCCCAAAATGGGGGGAAAGTGCCCCAAAATGAGGGGAAGTGCCCCAAAATGGGGGGAAAGTGCCCCAAAATGAGGGGAAGTGCCCCAAAATGGGGGGAAAGTGCCCCAAAATGGGGGGAAAGTGCCCCAAAATGAGGGGAAGTGCCCCAAAATGAGGGGAAGTGACCCAAAATGAAAGGAAAATGCCCCAAAATGGGGGGAAAGTGCCCCAAAACAGGGGGGAAAGTGACCCAAAACAGGGGGGAAAGTGCCCCAAAATGAGGGGAAGTGACCTAAAGGGAAAGGAAAATGCCCCAAAATGGGGGGAAAGTGCCCCAAAATGAAAGTAAAATGCCCCAAAATGAGGGGAAGTGACCCAAAATGAAAGTAAAATGCCCCAAAATGAGGGGAAGTGACCCAAAATGAGGGGAGGTGACCTAAAAGGAAAGAAAAATGCCCCAAAATGGGGGGAAAGTGCCCCAAAATGAGGGGAAGTGACCCAAAATGAGGGGAGGTGACCTAAAGGGAAAGGAAAATGTCCCAAAATGGGGGGAAAGTGCCCCAGAATGAAAGGAAAGTGCCCCAAACTGGTCGTGCAGGTCGAGGTGTGGCCGGGCCGCGCCCCAGGCTCAGGGTTCAAGGCCCCGGGGCTCCCTTACCCTTGGGGGGTGCTAATTAAGCATGGCAGAGCTTAATTAAGCATGGGGCGCGTTAATTAGATGCTAATTAGTGCCACCAAGCAGTGACAGAGCGGGAACAAGGGTGGGGGTGGAGCAGCCCCCCCCCAAAATGGGTCCAAACAAGGGGGTTTGGGTCACCCCAAAACCCTCCCTGGCCCTGAGGGGGGTGGTGAGGACACCCCAGACCTGGGGACTGTGACCCAAAACACCACAAATTATCCCCAAAACGAGGGCTGGGGGAGTCTCTGACTGTGTCTGTGCCCTGGGGGTTCCTCCCCCCCACCCCAAACTTCCCTGGGCCCCCCCACCCTGAGGGGCAGAGACCCTTTGCCCCCCCCGAGCCCCCCACGTACGTGTTTGGGGTGAGAGGACCCAAAACCGGCTGTTTTCACCCCGTTTCGGGGCCCTGGAGCCCCGGCAGGTGCCGTGGGGGGCGAGGGCTGGGCCCGGCCACTCCTCAGGTGCCGCTGCTCCCGTGGTGCTGCGGGACAAAAACCCCGGGAAAGGCATCAAAAACCGCGGAACTTCCCCCAAAAACACCCCCAAAACCCCCCCAAAATCAATTTAACCCCCCAAAAAACTCCTTTTTTGGCTAAACCGGGGCTCGGGGGGGGGAGCTCCCTCTGCTCCCACCCCTTTTCCCGGCTGCGGGCAGGGAGGAGAAAGCCCCGCGGGTGGTGGGTTTTTTTTTTTGCCCGTTTCCGCGGGGTTTTGCCCCAATCCCGGGGCGGGGAGGGGGGTTGTGTAAGCGGCGGGTCCCGCTGTGTCACCGCTGTCCCCTCCCCTCGGGTGTCACCGCTGTCACCTCCCGGCGCTGGCAGGACCTACCTCGGGGTGGGGGGGGCGGCGCTCCCGGACCCGCCGCTTTTTTTTGGGGGCAGAATTCGCGGAAAAGGCGAAATTTCTCTGCCCAAACTTCCTCGAGCAGGAAGGAGAGGCCGCCCCCACCCCGAGACTCCTCCCTGCGCCGCTCCCTCTCCCCTCCCCTCCCTCCCTCCCTCCCTCACCAGCAGGGGAAAAGGGGGGGACACAAAGCAACTTTGGGGCGGTTTTTGGGGGGTGTTTTTGGGGCGGTTTTTGGGGTTTTGGGGCTCTCGGGGGTTTTGCCGCATTGACGGGGGCGGAATGGGGAGGGGGAGTGCCCGGGACATGGGGGGGGGACATGGGGGAAGGGCTGGACACGCGTGTGGGACACATGAGGAGGGGACTGGACACGCGTGGGACGCGTTTGGTGGCTGGGGGGGGGCTGGACAGTTTGTGGGACACGGGAGGGGAGCTGGACACGCCTGGGACACGCGTGCAGAGCTGGGACACACGTGGGTCATACACGGGACATGCGTGCAGGAGTGGGACACACATGGGTCACACACACAACATGCTTGGGACACGCCTGAGTCCCACACACAGAGCTGGGACACGTGTGGGTCATACATGGGACACACGTGCAGGAGTGGGACACACATGGGTCACACGTGGGTCACACACACAACATGCTTGGGACACGCCTGAGTCCCGCACAGGGAGCTGGGACATGCGTGGCACACACACAACATGCTTGGGACACACCTGAGTCCCACACAGGGAGCTGGGACACGCATGGCACACACATGGGTCACACACACAACACACTTGGGACACACCTGAGTCCCGCACATGGAGCTGGGACACGCGTGGGTCACACACACAACACACTTAGGACACGCCTGAGTCCCGCACAGGGAGCTGGGACACGCGTGGGTCACACACACAACACACTTAGGACACGCCTGAGTCCCGCACAGGGAGCTGGGACACACGTGGCACACACATGGGTCACACATAGAACATGTTTGGGACACGCCTGAGTCCCGCACAGGGAGCTGGGACACGCGTGGCACACACATGGGTCACACATAGAACACGCTTGGGACACGCCTGAGTCCCGCACACGGAGCTGGGACACGCGTGGCACACACACACACACACACGTGTGGGGGGGGGCTCGGGGCACACCCGGGTGGGTGCGAGCAGGACGTGTGGAACACGCGTGTGACACGCATGTGACGCGTGTGGGGGAGGTGTCGCTGTCCCTACCTGAGCCCGGGGCCGGGTCCTGCTGCCCTGGGGGGAGAGAAACAGCTCCAGGATGGGGAAAAGGGGGTGCAGAGACCCCCCTTGAGACCCCCCATCCACACCCCCCCAGTTCTGCCTTTTCCCCCATTTTCTGCCTTTTCCCCCATTTTCTGCCTTTTCCCCCATTTTTTCCCCCAAAAAAGACCAAAATAGCGATTTTTTAACACACACTGCCTGTTTTCCACTGCTTTGGCGTGAAAATGGGGAGGCAGGAGGGGGCTGGGGGGTGTCCCAATTCCAGGGGGTTTTACCCCAAATCAGCAGGTCTGGGGGGGGTCCCAATTCCAGGGGGTTTTACCCCAAATCAGTGAATCTGGGGGGGTCCCAATTCCAGGGTTTTTTTACCCCAAATCAGTGAATCTGGGGGGTCCCAATTCCAGGGGGTTTTACCCCAAATCAGTGAGTCTGGGGGGGTCCCAATTCCAGAGGGTTTTACCCCAAACCAGCAGGTCTGGGAAGGCCCCAATTCCAGGGGGTTTTACCCCAAACCAGCAGGTCTGGGAAGGTCCCAATTCCAGGGTTTTTTTACCCCAAATCAGTGAGTCTGGGGGGGTCCCAATTCCAGGGGGTTTTACCCCAAATCAGCAGGTCTGGGAAGGCCCCAATTCCAGGGGGTTTTACCCCAAATCAGGGGTAATTATGTCCCTAATGAAGGTACTCACAGGGCAGTGAAGAGGCTGAGGGGGTTGTAGCCCCACACACTCCATTTGTTGGTGCCATGGACAGCAGGTCCTGCAAAATGGGGAGAAAAACAACCATTTTGGGCAAAAGAAAGAGCAGCTGAATTTAGGCAAAAAGGTATTTTATGTTCCAAATAAAATAACAAGCTGGTTTGGGAAGGACTGACCTCATTGCAGCCCCTGCAGCAAACGCCGGTCAGGAGGAAGGAATTCCTTCATCAGTGGTTCCCTGGGGAGGAGAGAAACAGCATAAAAGTGATTTTTTTTTGGGGGAAAACCAGCCAGTTTGGGGGTTTTGTAACCCCAGGGGTGGGTTTTCCCCGTTTTGGGGGGATTTGGGGGTCGTTTCTTACCCAGGAGGGTGAAGAAGGCGTCGCGTTCCTCTTGGTGCAGGTGGAGAAGTCTGGGGTTAAAAAAAGGGGAAAAATCCTGGGGTAAAAATAAAAAAAAAAAAAGCGTGAGAAGGAAATCTGGCTTAAAAAACACACACAAAAAAAAGAAGAGAAATACCGAGTTAAAAAAACAAAAGAGAGAAAATACTAAGTTGAAAAGACAAAACGGGGAGAATTTTCATACCCACTGTACCGCATTCTACTGTTAAAAAGTTTATTTGCACCCAGAGGCATCAAAATTTGGTTCTCGTGAGATAAAAGTGAATAATTTTCTCTTCCCTCCTCAGGGGATTTTCCAACGAAAGAGTACTTAAAGGGCCTAAAAAAACACTTCAGT
The DNA here is from genome assembly GCF_022539395.1 of Myiozetetes cayanensis. Lineage (NCBI taxonomy): Eukaryota > Metazoa > Chordata > Aves > Passeriformes > Tyrannidae > Myiozetetes > Myiozetetes cayanensis. Next base: position 47,740 of record NW_026087420.1, on the reverse strand, counting down.
TTGCCTTCTGCTTTGATGCCAAGGAATGATTAAACGGGCACAGGACAAAGGCACAGCAGAGCCCTCAAAGCTGGAAACATTCCCCCCTTCAAATCCCGCTTTCCTCGCCACAGTAAGACCAAAACAAAGGGGGGAAAATTAAAACAGAAAAAGATTTAAAGCTTTTTTTCACCTCAGAGCGCCGGGCGCAGCCGCCTCTCGATAAACGCTGGTAAATTCACCTCATGGAGATCGCTTTTCCCCTCAGGAAAAGGGAAAAGTAGGAAAAAAAAAAAACCCCTCAGGAGCTCCGGCGCTTTCCCGCCCTTTTCCCCTCAGCGAAAAGGGGGCGGACCCACAATAACCCCGCCCCCAAGCGCGCTGTCAGCCAATAAAAAGACGGAGAAAGGAGTAAGCCCCGCCCCTTCCCCTCAGCCACCGCTGTCCGTCAAAGGCAGGGAGGCGGGACGCTGGGCCAAGTCAGCCAATCAGCGAGGCGGAACGCAGAGACGGCGTCACCGATTGGCTGAGCGCCGTGAGGGAGAAGTGTGAAGGGTGGGGCGGCCGCGGCGCCGCGCGAGGCGTTCGGGGGCGCCCGAGGGCAAAAATGGGGACACGAAGCGTCGAGCGTGAGGCGAGACGTGGGGGGAAAAGGCGACAAAAGGCAACCCCGGCTCGGTTTGGGCGCTCCCGAGGGGGCTGAGGGGGTGGTCGCTCGCCCTCGCCCGCGCCGCCCCTCCCATAGCAACAACCACCGGCCAAGCGGCGCCGCGCCGGGGAATTTTTCTGATTGGCTGAGCCGCGCCGGGTCTGGCCAATCAGCGCGAGACACGGGACCCTCGGCGGTCCCGCCCCCCCCTCCGCTCCGTCTGAGGGGCGGCTCGGGCCGTACCAAGTGCGGGCGTGCGGGGGGGGAACGCAGCGGGTTTGGTGGGTTCTCCAATCTCCCGCGCCGCGCGACGGGAGAAAAACGGGGGCCTCTCACTGTCAGTGCAGAGACGAGCCGTTGTGGCGGGGAGCGGCGCGGGGGCGCGGAGCTGGGAGGGAGCGAAATCCTTCAATCCCCCCCCCCCGCGGGCAGCGGGTGGCGCGGGCCGGGGCGGAAGTGAGGTGTCGCGCGCCGCGGCGGTTCCGGGGTGGGCGCGGCCTGGGCGGGGGGGGCCGAGCGGGACCGGCCCGGTGAGTGCGGGGAGGGGGGAGAGACCCCCCGGGGAGGGGGAGGACTGAGGGGGAGACCCCCGGAGGGGGGAGAGACCCCAGGGTGAGGGGAGTGAAGGGGAGACCCCGGGCCGAGCGGGACCGGCCCGGTGAGTGCAGGGGGAGGGGGAGAGACCCCGAGGAGGGGGACACTGAGGGGGAGACCCCGGGGAGGGAGAGACCCCGGGATTGGGGGAGTAAGGGGAGACCCTGGGCCGAGCGGGACCGGCCCGGTGAGTGGGGGTGTGGGAGAGACCCCCGAGGGAAGGAGAGACCCCGGGGGACACTGAGGGAGACCCCCGGGGAGGGAGGAGAGACCCCCGGGGTGAGAGGGAGTGAAGGGGAGACCCCGGGCCGAGCGGGACCGGCCCGGTGAGTGCGGGGGAGGGGAGAGACCCCCGGGGAGGGGGACTGAGGGGGAGACCCCGGGAGGGGAGAGACCCCAGGATGAGGGGGAGTAAGGGAAGACCCCGGGCTGAGCAGGACCGGCCCGGTGAGTACGGGGTGGGGGGAGAGACCCCGGGGAGGGGGACTGAGGGGGAGACCCCGGGGAGAGGGGACTGAGGGGAGACCCCGGGATGGGGCAGGGAGTAAGGGAGACCCCGGGCCGAGCAGGACCGGCCCAGTGAGTGCAGGGGAGAGACCCTGGGGGACGCTGAGGGGGAGACCCCAGGGTGAGGGGAGTGAAGGGGAGACCCCGGGATTGGGGGGAGTAAGGGGAGACCCCGGGCCGAGCAGGACCGGCCCGGTGAGTGGGGGTGTGGAGAGACCCCGGGAGGGGGAGACCCCCGGGGTTTTGGGGGGAGTAAAGGGGAGACCCCCGGGGTGAGGGACAATGAGGGGGGGAGACCCCCGGGACTGGGGGGGACTGAGGGGGAGAGACCCCCGGAATTGGGGGGGAGTGAAGGGGGAGACCCCCAGGGTGAGGGGGGGAGTAAAGGGGGAGACCCCCGGAGGGGGGGACAGGGGGGTCAGTTTTGGGGTGAAAAGGGGCGGTTTTGGGTGTCTCTGAGCAGGGACCATGCCGTGCACAGCTCTGGTGATGATTTTGGGTGATTTTGGGTGATTTTGGGGTGATTTTGTGTATTTTTGGGACAGGGGCCATGCTGTGCACAGCTCTGGTGATGATTTTGGGGTGATTTTGTGTATTTTTGGGACATGGGCCATGCTGTGCACAGCTCTGGTGATGATTTTGGGGTGATTTTGTGTATTTTTGGGACAGGGGCCATGCTGTGCACAGCTCTGGTGATGATTTTGGGTGATTTTGGGGTGATTTTGTGTATTTTTGGGACAGGGGCCATGCTGTGCACAGCTCTGGTGATGATTTTAGGGGTGATTTTGTGTATTTTTGGGACAGGGGCCATGCTGTGCACAGCTCTGGTGATGATTTTGGGTGATTTTGGGGTGATTTTGTGTATTTTTGGGACAGGGGCCATGCTGTGCACAGCTCTGGTGATGATTTTGGGGTGATTTTGTGTATTTTTTGGGGCAGGGGCCATGCTGTGCACAGCTCTGGTGATGATTTTGGGTTGATTTTGGCTGTTTTTGGACAGGGGCCATGCTGTGCACAGCTCTGGTGATGATTTTGGGGTGTTTTGGGATGATTTTGGGGTGATTTTGGGTGTTTTTGGACAGGGGCCATGCTGTGCACAGCTCTGGTGATGATTTTGGGTTGATTTTGGGTGTTTTGGGGACAGGGGCCATGCTGTGCACAGCTCTGGTGATGATTTTGGGGTGATTTTGGGATGATTTTGGGTTGATTTTGGGATGATTTTGGGGATGATTTGGGGATGATTTTGGGGTGATTTTGGGTGTTTTTGGATAGGGGCCATGCTGTGCACAGCTCTGGTGATGATGGGCAGCCTGGCCCTCACCACGGCCATGGTGCTGGGGATGATTTTGGGGTGATTTTGGGATGATTTTGGGGATGATTTTGGGGTGATTTTGGGGATGATTTTGGGGATGATTTTGGGGATGATTTTGGGGATGATTTTGGGATGATTTTGGGGATGATTTGGGGATGATTTTGGGGTGATTTTGGGTGTTTTTGGGGCAGGGGCCATGCTGTGCACAGCTCTGGTGATGATGGGCAGCCTGGCCCTCACCACGGCCGTGGTGCTGGGGATGATTTTGGGGTGATTTTGGGTTGATTTTGGGTTGATTTTGGGGATGATTTGGGGATGATTTTGGGGATGATTTTGGGTTGATTTTGGGTGGTTTTGGACAGGGGCCATGCTGTGCACAGCTCTGGTGATGATGGGCAGCCTGGCCCTCACCACGGCCGTGGTGCTGGGGATGATTTTGGGGTGATTTTGGGTTGATTTTGGGATGATTTTGGGGATGATTTTGGGTGTTTTTGGGGATGATTTTGGGATGATTTTGGGGTGATTTTGGGGATGATTTGGGGATGATTTTGGGATGATTTTGGGTGTTTTTGGGGCAGGGGCCATGCTGTGCACAGCTCTGGTGATGATAGGCAGCCTGGCCCTCACCACGACCGTGGTGCTGGAGATGATTTGGGGATGATTTAGAGATGATTTTGGGTTGATTTTGGCTGTTTTAGGGCAGGGGCCATGCTGTGCACAGCTCTGGTGATGATGGGCAGCCTGGCCCTCACCACGGCCGTGGTGCTGGGGATGATTTTGGGATGATTTTGGGGATGATTTGGGGATGATTTGGGGATGATTTGGGGATGATTTTGGGGATGATTTGGGGATGATTTTGGGGTGATTTTGGGTGTTTTTGGGGCAGGGGCCATGCTGTGCACAGCTCTGGTGATGATAGGCAGCCTGGCCCTCACCACGGCACGTGAGTGCTGGGGATGATTTTGGGATGATTTTGGGGATGATTTTGGGATGATTTTGGGATGATTTTGGGGATGATTTTGGGGTGATTTTGGGATGATTTTGGGGATGATTTGGGGATGATTTTGGGTTGATTTTGGGTGTTTTTGGGGCAGGGGCCATGCTGTGCACAGCTCTGGTGATGATGGGCAGCCTGGCCCTCACCACGGCCGTGGTGCTGGGGATGATTTGGGGATGATTTTGGGGTGATTTTGGGGTGATTTTGGGGATGATTTTGGGGATGATTTGGGGATGATTTTGGGGATGATTTGGGGATGATTTTGGGTTGATTTTGGCTGTTTTTGGGGCAGGGGCCATGCTGTGCACAGCTCTGGTGATGATGGGCAGCCTGGCCCTCACCACGGCCGTGGTGCTGGCGATGATTTTGGGTGATTTTGGGTTGATTTTGGGTGTTTTTGGGGCAGGGGCCATGCTGTGCACAGCTCTGGTGATGATGGGCAGCCTGGCCCTCACCACGGCCGTGGTGCTGGGGATGATTTTGGGGTGATTTTGGGATGATTTTGGGATGATTTTGGGATGATTTTGGGGATGATTTGGGGATGATTTTGGGTTGATTTTGGGTGTTTTTGGGGCAGGGGCCATGCTGTGCACAGCTCTGGTGATGATGGGCAGCCTGGCCCTCACCACGGCCGTGGTGCTGGGGATGATTTTGGGGTGATTTTGGGGATGATTCTGGGATGATTTTGGGATGATTTTGGGGATGATTTGGGGATGATTTTGGGTGTTTTTGGGGCAGGGGCCATGCTGTGCACAGCTCTGGTGATGATGGGCAGCCTGGCCCTCACCACGGCCGTGGTGCTGGGGATGATTTTGGGGATGATTTTGGGTTGATTTTGGGATGATTTTGGGGTGATTTTGGGGATGATTTTGGGGTGATTTTGGGATGATTTTGGGGATGATTTGGGGATGATTTTGGGGTGATTTTGGCTGTTTTTGGGACAGGGGCCATGCTGTGCACAGCTCTGGTGATGATGGGCAGCCTGGCCCTCACCACGGCCGTGGTTGCCCACGCCTATTACCTGAAGCACCAGTTCTACCCCACCGTGGTTTATCTCACCAAGTCCAGCCCCAGCATGGCCGTGAGTGCTTCGTTAACTCTTTAATTAAGCCCTTTAATTAGCGCTGGGGGGGAGGGAGGTGGGGGGAGATCTCAGTTCTGCTTTTGGGGGACGGAAACGGCGCCTTTGGGGTTTGGTGACGCTCCCAAAAAACCCCCTGGGGGGAGGGGAAAGGGGGGGAGACCCCCAGGATGGGGGAAGGGGAGAGACCCCGGGTGAGGGGGAAAGGGGAGACCCCCAGGGTGAGGGGGAAGGGGAGACCCCTGGGGTGAGGGGGAAGGGAGACCCCAGGATGGGGAGGGTAAAGGGGAGACCCCGGAGTGAGGAGGAAAAGGAGACCCCAGGATGGGGAGGGTAAAGGGAGACCCCTGGGATGGGGAGGGGAAGGGGAGACCCCGGGGTGAGGGGAGGGGAAAGGGAGACCCCGGGGTGGGCCCAGTGAGTTCTGGGGAGGGGGTGGGGGTTTGGGGATGGAGAGACCCCTGGGCTGGGGGTGACAGGGGGCTCTGGGGACCCCTGGGCTGGGGGACGGGAGGGGTCCAGGAGACCCTGGGCTGAGGGGAATGGGGGAGCACAGAGAGTTTGGGGGTGGAGGGGACATTTGGGGGCCCCGAGGGTTTGGGGGTGGAGGGACATTTGGGGGTGGAGGGACATTTGGGGGCACAGAGGGTTTGGGGGTGGAGGGACATTTGGGGGGTGGAGAGGACATTTTGGGGTGGAGGGGCATTTGGGGGGGTGCAGGGACATTTGGGGGGGCACAGGGACAAAAAGGGTGCCATTTGGGGTTTGGTGACGCTCCCCAAAAATCCCACAGAGGGGGTGGGGGGTGGGTGACACCTTGGGGGGTGTTGGGACAGCACTGGGACACCCCCACAGCTCGCTCAGGACCCCCCAAAAAACGGGCTGGGGGCTCCTCTCTGTCGCCTTTGTGTCCCCCCCTCACAAACTCAAATTTTGGGTGCCTCAAAGTGGTCGTGGCCGGCCCCAAAAGCTCCTTTTTTGGGGTGTCCCCCCCTCCCCCAGGTTTTGTACATCCAGGCCTTTGTGTTTCCCCCTCACAAACTCAAATTTTGGGTGCCCCAAAGTGGTCGTGGCCGGCCCCAAAAGCTCCTTTTTGGGGTGTCCCCCCCTCCCCCAGGTTTTGTACATCCAGGCCTTTGTCCTGGTGTTCCTGCTGGGCAAGGTCATGGGCAAGGTGTTTTTTGGGCAGCTCAGGGCGGCTGAGATGGAGGTGAGTCCTGGGGAACCCCCCCAATTCGGGAATGGGGGGAGGGAGGGGGGGATTGGGGGCTCTGGTGTTGTTTTGGGGGGGGATTTTGGACCCAGGGGGGGCTTTGATTCCATTTTTTTGGATCCTTTTGGAGGGGAGGGGGGGTTGAACCCCAAGAACCCCTTTTTTGGGGGGGATTTTGGACCCAGAGGGGGCTTTGATTCCATTTTTTTGGATCCCTTTGGAGGGGAGGGGGGGTTGAACCCCAAGAACCCCTTTTTTGGGGGGGATTTTGGACCCAGGGGGGTCTTTAATTCCATTTTCTTGGATCCCTTTGGGGAGGGGAGGGGGTTGTTGAACCCCAAGAACCCCTTTTTTGGGGGGGATTTTGGACCCAGGGGGGGCTTTGATTCCATTTTTTTGGATCCTTTTGGAGAGGGGAGGGGGGGTTGAACCTCAAGAACCCCTTTTTTGGGGGGGATTTTGGGCCCAGAGGGGGCTTTGATTCCATTTTTTTGGGATCCTTTTGGAGGGGAGGGGGGGTTGAACCCCAAGAACCCCTTTTTTGGGGGGATTTTGGACCCAGGGGGAGCTTTGATTCTATTTTTTGGATCCCTTTGGATGGGAGGGAGTTGTTGAACCCCAAGAACCCCTTTTTTGGGGGGATTTTGGACCCAGGGGGGGCTTTAATTCCATTTTCTTGGATCCCTTTGGGGAGGGGGTTGTTGAACCCCAAGAACCCCTTTTTTGGGGGGGATTTTGGACCCAGAGGGGGCTTTGATTCCATTTTTTTGGATCCCTTTGGATGGGAGGGGGGGGGTTGAACCCCAAAAACCCCTTTTTTGGGGGGGATTTTGGACCCAGAGGGAGCTTTGATTCCATTTTTTTGGGATCCTTTTGGAGGGGAGGGGGTTGTTGAACCTCAAGAACCTCTTTTTTGGGGGGATTTTGGACCCAGGGGGCTTTGATTCCATTTTTTGGATCCTTTTGGGGAGGGAGGGGTTGTTGAACCCCAAGAACCCCTTTTTGGGGATTTTGGACCCAGAGGGGCTTTGATTCCATTTTTTGGGATCCTTTTGGAGGGGAGGGGGGGTTGAACTTCAAGAACCCCTTTTTTGGGGGGATTTTGGACCCAGAGGGGGCTTTGATTCCATTTTTTTGGATCCTTTTGGGGAGGGGAGGGGGGGTTGAACCCCAAGAACCCCTTTTTTGGGGGGGATTTTGGACCCAGGGGGGGCTTTGATTCCATTTTTTGGATCCTTTTGGGAGAGGAGGGGGTTGAACCCCAAGAACCCCTTTTTTGGGGGGGATTTTGGACCCAGGGGGAGCTTTGATTCCATTTTTTTGGATCCCTTTGGATGGGAGGGGGTTGTTGAACCCCAAAAACCCCTTTTTTGGGGGGGATTTTGGACCCAGGGGGGCTTTGATTCCATTTTTTTGGATCCCTTTGGGGAGGGGAGGGGGTTGTTGAACCCCAAGAACCCCTTTTTTGGGGGGGATTTTGGACCCAGGGGGGGCTTTGATTCCATTTTTTTGGATTCTTTTGAGGAGGGGAGGGGGGGGTTGAACCTCAAGAGGCTTCCAGAACCCTTTTTTTTTATGGGGTGGGGGGATTTGGGATCCTCAGGGGACTTTGGTTTCATTTTGGGAAGGGTTTTGGGATCCTGGGAACCCTTTTGTGCCGGGAGGGGAGGGGGTTGTTGAACCCCAAGAACCCCACTCTGGGGTGGATTTTGAACCCCAAATGTTCTTTTTTTCCACTCTGGGCTGGATTTTGAACCCCAAGGGGTCCTTTTTCCCCACTCTGGGGTGGATTTTGAACCCCAAATGTTCTTTTTTTCCACTCTGGGGTGGATTTTGAACCCCAAGGGGTCCTTTTTCCCCACTCTGGGGTGGATTTTGAACCCCAAATGTTCTTTTTTTCCACTCTGGGGTGGACTTTGAACCCTAAAGGTCCTTTTTCCCCACTCTGGGGTGGATTTTGAGTCCCAAATGTTCTTTTTCCCCACCCTGGGGTGGATTTTGAACCCCAAGGGGTCCTTTTTTCCCCACTCTGGGGTGGATTTTGAACCCCAAGAGTTCTTTTTCCCCACTCTGGGGTGGATTTTGAACACCAAATGTCCTTTTTTTCCACTCTGGGGTGGATTTTGAACCCCAAATGTCCTTTTTTCCCTACTCTGGGGTGGATTTTGAACCCTGAAAGTCCTTTCTCCCCACTCTGGGGTGGATTTTGAACCCCAAGGGTTCTTTTTCCCCACTCTGGGGTGGATTTTGAACCCCAAGGGGTCCTTTTTCCCCACTCTGGGGTGGATTTTGAACCCCAAATGTTCTTTTTTTCCACTCTGGGGTGGACTTTGAACCCTAAAGGTCCTTTTTCTCCACCCTGGGGTGGATTTTGAACCCCAAAGGTCCTTTCTCTCCACTCTGGGGTGGATTTTGAACCCCAAAGGTCCTTTTTCCCCACTCTGGGGTGGATTTTGAACCCCAAATGTCCTTTTTCCTCACTCTGGGGTGGATTTTGAACCCCAAATGTCCTTTTTTCCCCACTCTGAGGTGGATTTTGAGTCCCAAATGTCCTTTTTTCCCCACTCTGGGGTGGATTTTGAACCCCAAATGTCCTTTTCTCCCCACTCTGGGGTGGATTCCCCCCACATTGGGGTCCAGCCCAGGGGGGTTCAAGGCCAGGGGCCCCCCCTGAGCCCCCCCTGAGCCCCCCCTGCCCCCCCAGCACCTCCTGGAGCGCTCTTGGTACGCGGTGACCGAGACCTGCTTGGCCTTCACCGTCTTCAGGGACGATTTCAGCCCCCGCTTCGTCGCCCTCTTCACCCTCCTGCTCTTCCTCAAGTGCTTCCACTGGCTGGCCGAGGACAGGGTGGACTTTGTGAGTGCTGGGGGAGAAAAAACAGCTCTAAAAACACCCAAAACAGCCCTAAAAACACCCAAAACAGCCTTAAATCCAACTAAAACCACCCTAAAACAGCCCTGAACTGGCTGGCCGAGGACAGGGTGGACTTTGTGAGTGCTGGGGGGGGGAAACAGCCCTAAAAACACCTAAAACAGCCCTAAAACCACCCTAAACTAGCCCTGAACTGGCTGGCCGAGGACAAGGTGGACTTTGTGAGTGCTGGGAGGGGGGAAACAGCCCTAAAAACACCTAAAACAGCCTTAAAAACACCTAAAACAGCCCTAAAAACACCTATAACAGCCCTAAAACAGCCCTGAACTGGCTGGCTGAGGACAGGGTGGACTTTGTGAGTGCTGGGGGGGGAAAAACAGCCCTGAAACCACCTAAAACAGCCTTAAAACCACCCTAAAACAGCCCTGAACTGGCTGGCTGAGAACAGGGTGGACTTTGTGAATGCTGGGAGGAGGAAAAAAAGCCCTAAAACACCCAAAACAGCCTTAAATCCAACTAAAACCACCCTAAAACAGCCCTAAAAACACCTAAAACAGCCTTAAATCCAACTAAAACCACCCTAAAACAGCCCTAAAAACACCTAAAACAGCCTTAAATCCAACTAAAACCACCCTAAAACAGCCCTAAAAACACCGAAAACAGCCTTAAACCCAACTAAAACAACCCTAAAACAGCCAAAACCCACCCTAAAACCACTTAAAACCGCCCTAAAACAGCTCTAAACTTGGCTGACTGAGGACAGGGTGGACTTTGTGAGTGCTGGGAGGGGGAAAACAGCCCTAAAAACACCTAAAACAGCCCTAAAAACACCTAAAACAGCCCTAAAACAGCCCTAAAAAGTCCTAAAACAGCCCTAAAACAGCCCTAAAAAGTCCTAAACCAGCCCTAAAACCACCCTAAAACAGCCCTAAAACCACCTAAAACAGCCAAAACCCACCCTAAAACAGCCCTAAAAACACCTAAACCAACCCTAAACCAGCCCTAAAAGCACCCAAACCAACCCTAAAACCACCTAAACTACCCTAAAAGCACCTCAACCAACCCACCCCCCCCGTTCGTGTCGTTCCGCAGATGGAGCGAAGCCCCAACATCTCCTGGCTCTTCCACTTCCGCATCGTCTGTGAGTTCTGGGGCCCTTTTGGGGCCCTTTTGGGGTCATTTGGGCCCCTCATTTGCATGCTGGGGGGGGGGCTCGTTAACGAGGGAGCACTAATGGGGTTCTGGGGGAAGAAAAACCCACCCCAGACCCCCAAATCCCCACCCCAAAGCCCCAAATCCCCACCCCAAACCCCAAATCCCACCCCAAAGCCCCAAATCCCTCTCCAAACCCCAAATCCCCACCCCAAAGCCCCAAATCCCACCCCAGACCCCCAATCACCCCCAAATCCCCAAATCCCACCCCAAAGCCCCAAATCCCCACCCCAAAGCCCCAAATCCCCACCCCAAACCCCAAATCCCACCCCAAAGCCCCAATCCCTCTCCAAACCCCAAATCCCCACCCCAAAGCCCCAAATCCCCACCCCAGACCCCAAATCCGCACCCCAAATCCCCAAATCCCCACCCCAAAGCCCCCAATCCCACCAACCCCAAATCCCCACCCCAAACCCCAAATCCCCACCCCAAAGCCCCCAATCCCCACCCTCAAACCCCAAATCCCCACCCCAAAGCCCCAAATCCCCACCCCAAAGCCCCAAATCCCCAGCAGAGCTCAGCCCTGGGGCTGGGAAAGGGGGATTTGGGGACATAAAACCAGTTTGGGGAGGAATTGGGGGGATTTTGGGTCTGGAGAGGGGGATTTGGGGCTGGGAGAAGCCGTTTTTGGAGGAATTGGGGGGGTTTTTGGGCAAACCCCATTTTTTGAAGGAAGTGGGATGAACTGGGAGGGTACTGGGAGGTTCCTCGGAGGCCATACTGGGCCGTACTGGGAGGGCACTGGGAAGGTTCCTGGGAGGCCATGCTGGTCTGTACTGGTCCATGCTGGTCCATCCTGATCCGTACTGGGAGGACACTGGGAGGTCCATACTGGGCTGTGCTGGGAGGGCACTGGGAGGTCCATACTAGACTGTACTGGGAGGGCACTGGGAGGTCCATACTGGACTGTACTGGGAGGGTACTGGGAGGTCCATACTGGGCTGTACTGGGAGGTCCATACTGGGCTGTACTGGGAGGGCACTGGGAGGTTCCTGGGAGGCCATACTGGTCTGTACTGGTCTGTGCTGTTCCATACTGGTCTGTACTGGTCTGTGCTGTTCCGTGCTGTTCCATACTGGTCCGTACTGGTCCGTACTGGTCCGTGCTGTTCCGTACTGGTCCATACTGGTCCGTACTGGTGCCCCCCCAGCGCTGATGCTCCTGCTGGCCGTGCTGGACTCGCTGTTCGTCAGCCACGCCTATCACAGCATCCTCACCCGCGGCGCCTCCGTCCAGCTCGTCTTCGGCTTCGAGGTGGGACCCCCAGACCCCCTGGGACCCCCAAAAACCCCCCTGGGACCCCCAAAAAACCCCCCTGGGACCCCAAAACACCCCTGGGACCCCAGACCCCCGGGTGGACCCTAGGGGGACCCCCAAAACCCCCGGGATGGACCCTGGGGGGACCCCCAAACCCTCCTGGGACCCCCAGACCCCTGGGATGGACCCTGGGGGGACCCCAAAACCCACAGGATGGACCCTGGGGAGACCCCAAACCCCCCTGGGACCCCCAAACCCCTGGGATGGACCCTGGGGGGACCCCAAAAAACCCCCCTGGGACCCCCAAACCCTCGGGATGGACCCTAGGGGGACCCCAAAACCCTCCTGGGACGGACCCTGGGGGGAACCCCAAACCACCCTGGGACCCCCAAACCCCCGGGATGGACCCTGGGGGGACCCCCAAAACCCCCTGGGATGGACCCTGGGGAGAACCCCAAAAAACCTCCCTGAGACCCCAAAACCCCCAGGATGGATCCTGGGGGGGCCCCCAAACCTTCAGGATGGTCCATGGTGGGACCCCCAGACCCCTGGGATGTCCCCCCCATGTCCCCCCATTATGCTGTCCTGCTGGCCATGGCAGCCCCCCCGTGTCCCCCCTGACCCCCTGTGACCCCCTGACTCCTCCATGCCCCCCGACCCCCTGTGACCTCCCTTAGCCCCCACGAGCCCCCTGACCCCGCTGTGACCCCCTGTGTCCCCCAGTGCGCGGTGCTGCTGACCATGGCAGCCCCCATGTCCCCTGACCCCCTGTGACCCCCCCGACCCCCTGTGTCCCCCTGACCCCCCGCAACCCCCTGACCGCTCCATGTCCTCCCTGACCCCGTGTGACCCCCTGACCCTCCAGGACCCCCCTGACCCCCTGTGACCCCCTTAGCCCCCCACAAGCCCCCTGACCCCGCTGCTGACCCCCGTGTGCCCCAGTACACAGTGCTGCTGACCATGGCAGCCCCTGTGCCTCCCCCCATGTCCCCCTGTGACCCTGAGCCCCGCTGTGACCCCCTGACCCCCTGTGACCCCTGACCCCTCCAGGACCCCTGACCCCCTGTGACCCCCATGACCCCCCTGACCCCCTGTGACCCCCTGTAGACCCCCAGTACGCGGTGCTGCTGACCATGGCAGCCCTCTGTGTCCCCCTGACCCCCTGTGACCCCCTGACCCCCCAGGACCCCTGACCCCCTGTGACCCCCTGACCTCCCCATGTCCCCCCAGTACGCAGTGCTGCTGACCATGGTGCTGACCATCTTCATCAAGTACGTGCTGCACTCCATCGACCTGCAGAGCGACAACCCCTGGGACAACAAGGCCATCTTCATGCTCTACACCGAGCTTTTCACTGGTAACGACCCCAAATCAGGGCTCAGACCCCCAAATCGGGGTCCTGGGGGGCCCCAAAACCCCCCCTGTGCCCCTGTTCATGCTCTACACCGAGCTTTTCACTGGTAACGACCCCAAAAGGGACCCCAAATCCCCCCCTGTGCCCCTGTTCATGCTCTACACCGAGCTTTTCACTGGTACTGACCCCAAATCAGGGCTCAGACCCCCCAAATCAGGGTCTGGGGGATCCCCAAATCCCCCCCTGTGCCCGTGTTCATGCTCTACACAGAGCTCTTCACTGGTAATGACCCCAAATCGGACCCCAAATCCCCCCCTGTGCCCCTGTTCATGCTCTACACCGAGCTTTTCACTGGTACTGACCCCAAATCTGGGTCCTGGGGGGCCCAAACCCCCCCCGTGCCCGTGTCCCCGCTGTTCCTGTGTCCCCACTGTTCCTGTGTCCCTGTCCCCGCAGGGTTCATCAAGGTGCTGCTCTACATGGCCCCCACAGCCCCCCCTGTGCCCCCCATGTCCCCCCTGTGCCCCCACAGCCCCCTGTGCCCTCCATGTCCCCCATGTCCCCTTCTCCCCCGCAGGGTTCATCAAGGTGCTGCTCTACATGGCCCCACAGCCCCCCTGTGCCCCCTGTGCCCCCACAGCCCCCATGTGCCCCCTGTGCCCCCCATGTCCCCTTCTCCCCCGCAGGGTTCATCAAGGTGCTGCTCTACATGGCCCCCACAGCCCCTGTGTCCCCCTCTGTGCCCCCACAGCCCCCTTGTGCTCCCCACAGCCCCCATGTCCCCCCACAGCCCCCATGTCCCCTTCTCCCCCGCAGGGTTCATCAAGGTGCTGCTCTACATGGCCCCCTGTCCCTGTGTCCCCCCTGTGCCTCCCTGTGCCCCCATGTCCCCCACAGCCCCCATGTCCCCCACAGCCCCCATGTCCCCTTTTCCCCGCAGGGTTCATCAAGGTGCTGCTCTACATGGCCCTCACAGCCCCCTGTGCCCCCTGTGCCCCCATGGCCCCCATGTCCCCCCCATGTCCCCTTTTCCCCTGCAGGGTTCATCAAGGTGCTGCTCTACATGGCCCCCACAGCCCCTGGAGCCCCCTGTGCCCCCACAGCCCCCTGTGCCCCCCATGTCCCCCCATGTCCCCACAGCCCTGGAGCCCCCTGTGCCCCCCACAGCCCCCCATGTCCCCTTTTTCCCCTACAGGGTTCATCAAGGTGCTGCTCTACATGGCCTTCATGACCATCATGATCAAGGTGCACACCTTCCCGCTCTTCGCCATCCGCCCCATGTACCTGGCCATGAGGTGAGCTGATCCCAACCCCCTATCCCATCATCCCATCATCCCATCATCCCACCATCCCATCATCCCATCACCCCATGTACCTGGCCATGAGGTGAGCTGATCCCAAACCCAATCCCATCATCCCATCATCCCATCCCATGTACCTGGCCATGAGGTGAGCTGATCCCAATCCCACCATCCCACCATCCCATCATCCCATCCCATCATCCCACCCCATCCCATGTACCTGGCCATGAGGTGAGCTGCTCCCAACCCCCTATCCCATCATCCCATCATCCCATCATCCTGTCCCATCATCCCATCATCCCATCCTCCCATCCGCCCCATGTACCTGGCCATGAGGTGAGCTGCTCCCAAACCCCTATCCCATCATCCCATCATCCCATCCCATCATCCCATCCCATCATCCCATCACCCCATGTACCTGGCCATGAGGTGAGCTGCTCCCAAACCCCTATCCCATCATCCCATCACCCCATCATCCCATCACCCCATTATCCCATCCCATGACCCCATCATCCCATCACCCCATCCCATCATCCCATCCCATCATCCCATCATCCCATCACCCCATCATCCCATCACCCCATCATCCCATCCCATGACCCCATCATCCCATCCCATCATCCCATCATCCCATCCCATCATCCCATCATCCCATCACCCCATCATCCCATCACCCCATCATCCCATCCCATCACCCCATCATCCCATCCCATCACCCCATCATCCCATCCCATCATCCCATCCGCCCCATGTACCTGGCCATGAGGTGAGCTGTTCCCAAACCCCTATCCCACCATCCTATCACCCCATCATCCCATCATCCCATCCCATCATCCCATCCCATCATCCCATCACCCCATGTACCTGGCCATGAGGTGAGCTGTTCCCAAACCCCAATCCCATCATCCCATCACCCCATGTACCTGGCCATGAGGTGAGCTGTTCCCAAACCCCAATCCCACCACCCCATCATCCCATCCCATCATCCCATCCACCCCATGTACCTGGCCATGAGGTGAGCTGCTCCCAAACCCCAATCCCACCCCCTTATCCCATCATCCCATCCCATCATCCCATCATCCCATCACCCCATGTACCTGGCCATGAGGTGAGCTGATCCCAAACCCCAATCCCACCCCATTATCCCATCATCCCATCACCCCATTATCCCATCACCCCATCATCCCATCACCCCATGTACCTGGCCATGAGGTGAGCTGTTCCCAAACCCCTATCCCACCATCCCATCACCCCATCATCCCATCACCCCATCATCCCATCACCCCATCATCCCATCACCCCATCATCCCATCATCCCATCACCCCATCCCATCATCCCATCCCATCATCCCATCCGCCCCATGTACCTGGCCATGAGGTGAGCTGATCCCAAACCCCAATCCCACCCCATTATCCCATCACCCCATCATCCCATCACCCCATCATCCCATCCCATCATCCCATCACCCCATCATCCCATCACCCCATCATCCCATCCCATGACCCCATCATCCCATCCCATCATCCCATCCCATCATCCCATCCGCCCCATGTACCTGGCCATGAGGTGAGCTGATCCCAAACCCCAATCCCATCCCATCATCCCATCACCCCATCATCCCATCCCATCATCCCACCCCATGTACCTGGCCATGAGGTGAGGTGTTCCCAACCCCCTATCCCATCATCCCATTATCCCATCCCATTATCCCATTGTCCCATCCGCCCCATGTACCTGGCCATGAGGTGAGCTGTTCCCAAACCCCTATCCCATCATCCCATCATCCCATCCCATCATCCCACCCCATGTACCTGGCCATGAGGTGAGCTGATCCCAAACCCTTATCCCATCCCATTATCCCATTACCCCATCATCCCATCGTCCCATCCCATCACCCCATCACCCCATGTACCTGGCCATGAGGTGAGCTGCTCCCACCCCCCAATCCCCCCATCCCATCCCACCCCCCACTCCGTGCCCCAGGGCCGGTCCCAGCCCGTCCTGTCCCCACAGGCAGTTCAAGAAGGCGGTGACCGACGCCATCATGTCCCGCCGGGCCATCCGCAACATGAACACGCTGTGAGTGACCCAAAACATCCCAAAACATCCCCAAACTTCCCTTCCCAAACATCCCAAAACATCCCCAAACTTCCCAAACATCCCAAAACATCCCCAAGCCTCCCCTCCCAAACATCCCCAAAACTCCCCTCCCAAACATCCTCAAACTTCCCTTCCCAGACATCCCAAAACATCCCCAAACCTCCCCAAACTTCCCTTCCTAAACATCCCCAAACCTCCCCTCCCAAACATCCCCAAACTTCCCTTCCTAAACATCCCAAAACATCCCCAAACCTCCCCTCCCAAACATCCCAAAACATTCCCTCCCAAACCTCCCCAAACTTCCCTTCCTAAACATCCCAAAACCTTCCCAAACCTCCCCTTCCCAAACATCCCCTCCCAAACCTCCCCTTACCAAACATCCCAAAACCTTCCCAAACATCCCCTCCCAAACCTCCCCTTACCAAACATCCCAAAACCTTCCCAAACATCACAAAACCTTCCCAAACCTTCCAAAAACCTTCCCAAACCTTCCCTCTCCTCCATTTTTGTGGCTGAGGAGGGAAGGAGTGGCCCAAGCAGAGGTTTTTGGGGCTGGGGAAGGATGGAACCCCCCCAAGCAGAGGTTTTTGGGGCTGAGCAGCCCCCCAAGCAGAGGTTTTTGGAGCTGAGGATTAAGCAGCCCCCCAAGCAGAGGTTTTTGGGGCTGGGGAAGGATGGAACCCCCCCAGGCAGAGGTTTTTGGGGCTGGGGAAGGATGGAACCCCCCCAAGCAGAGGTTTTTGGGGCTGAGCAGCCCCCCCAAGCAGTGATTTTTGGGTCTGGGGAAGGATGGAACCCCCCCAAGCAGTGATTTTTGGGGCTGGGGAAGGATGGACCCCCCCCAGGCAGAGGTTTTTGGGGCTGGGGAAGGATGGAACCCCCCCAGGCAGAGGTTTTTGGGCTGAGCAGCCCCCCAAGCAGTGATTTTTGGGGGTGAGGGGCTGAGTAGCCCCCCAAGCAGTGATTTTTGGGTCTGGGGAAGGATGGACCCCCCCCAAGCAGAGGTTTTTGGGGCTAAGCAGCCCCCCAAGCAGAGGTTTTTGGGGGTCTGGGGAAGGATGGACCCCCCCCAGGCAGAGGTTTTTGGGGCTGAGCAGCCCCCCAAGCAGAGGTTTTTGGGTCTGGGGGCCTGAGCAGCCCCCCAAGCAGAGCTGTGGGCACAGGTACCCCGACGCCACGGCCGAGGAGCTGCAGGCCACGGACAACGTGTGCATCATCTGCCGGGAGGAGATGGTGACGGGGGCCAAGCGCCTGCCCTGCAACCACATCTTCCACACCAGGTATGGGGGCACCACTGGGGGCACTGGGGGGGACTGGGGGGCTGTGCTGGGGGCACTGGGGGACTGGGGACACGGGAGGAGATGGTGACGGGGGCCAAGCGCCTGCCCTGCAACCACATCTTCCACACCAGGTACTGGGGGCACTGGGGGACTGGGGGCTGTGCTGGGGGCACTGGGGGATCAGGGCACTGGGGGGGCTGTGCTGGGGGCACTGGGGGACTGGGGTGGACTGGGAGGGTGTGCTGGGGGCACTGGGGACACGGGAGGGCTGTGGTGGTGGCCAAGCGCCTGCCCTGCAACCACATCTTCCACACCAGGTACTGGGGGCTGTACTGGGGGAACTGGGGGACTGGGGGACTGGGGACACAGGGGGCTGTGCTGGAGGCACTGGGGACACGGGGGGCACTGGGGGGCTGTGCTGGAGGCACTGGGGACACGGGGGCTGTGCTGGGGGCCAAGCGCCTGCCCTGCAACCACATCTTCCACACCAGGTATGGGGACTGGGGGGCTGGGGGGCTGTGGTGGGGGCACTGGGGACACGGGAGGAGATGGTGACGGGGGCCAAGCGCCTGCCCTGCAACCACATCTTCCACACCAGGTATGGGGACTGGGGGACTGGGGGGACTGGGGGGCTGTACTGGGGGCACTGGGGACACGGGAGGAGATGGTGACAGGGGCCAAGCGCCTGCCCTGCAACCACATCTTCCACACCAGGTACGGGGCTGGGGGACTGGGGGTGTGCTGGGAGCACTGGGGACACTTGGGGGGTCAGGGCACTGGGGGACTGGGAACACAGGGGGTGGGCTGTGGTGGGGGCCAAGCGCCTGCCCTGCAACCACATCTTCCACACCAGGTATGGGGCACTGGGGGCACTGGGGGGACTGGGGGGACTGGGGGTGTGCTGGGGGCTGTACTGGGGACACGGGGGGCTGTGGTGGGGGCCAAGCGCCTGCCCTGCAACCACATCTTCCACACCAGGTATGGGGGCACTGGGGGGACTGGGGGGACTGGGGGCTGTGCTGGGGGCACTGGGGGAACTGGGGGGCTGTGGTGGGGCCAAGCGCCTGCCCTGCAACCACATCTTCCACACCAGGTATGGGGGCACTGGGGGCACTGGGGGACTGGGGGGCTGTGCTGGGGGCACTGGGGACACGGAGGGGGCTGTGGTGGGGGCTGTGACGGGGGCCAGCGCCTGCCCTGCAACCACATCTTCCACACCAGGTATGGGGGCACTGGGGGGACTGGGGGGACTGGGGGGCTGTGCTGGGGGCACTGGGGGAACTGGGGGCTGTGGTGGGGGCCAAGCGCCTGCCCTGCAACCACATCTTCCACACCAGGTATGGGGGCACTGGGGGCACTGGGGGGACTGGGGGGCTGTGCTGGGGGCACTGGGGACACGGAGGGGGCTGTGGTGGGGGCTGTGACGGGGGCCAGCGCCTGCCCTGCAACCACATCTTCCACACCAGGTATGGGGGCACTGGGGGACTGGGGGGACTGGGGGCTGTGCTGGGGGCACTGGGGGAACTGGGGGGCTGTGGTGGGGGCCAAGCGCCTGCCCTGCAACCACATCTTCCACACCAGGTATGGGGGCACTGGGGGCACTGGGGGACTGGGGGCTGTGCTGGGGGCACTGGGGACACGGAGGGGCTGTGGTGGGGGCTGTGACGGGGGCCAAGCGCCTGCCCTGCAACCACATCTTCCACACCAGGTATGGGGGCACTGGGGGACTGGGGGGCTGTGCTGGGGGCACTGGGGGGGCTGTGCTGGGGGCACTGGGGACACGGGAGGAGATGGTGACAGGGGCCAAGCGCCTGCCCTGCAACCACATCTTCCACACCAGGTATGGGGGACTGGAGGGGTGTACTGGGGGCACTGGGGGGACTGGGGGGCTGTACTGGGGGCACTGGGGACACGGGAGGAGATGGTGACGGGGGCCAAGCGCCTGCCCTGCAACCACATCTTCCACACCAGGTATGGGGGCACTGGGGGGACTGGGGGCTGTGCTGGGGGCACTGGGGGGATCAGGACACTGGGGGGCTGTGGTGGTGGCCAGCGCCTGCCCTGCAACCACATCTTCCACACCAGGTACGGGGGCACTGGGGGACTGGGGGGACTGGGGGGACACTGGGGGCACTGGGGGGCTGTTCTGGGGGCACTGGGGGATCAGGGCACGGGGGGTCAGGGCACTGGGGGGCTGTGCTGGGGACACTGGGGGCACTGGGGGTCTGTGCTGGGGACACTGGGGGTCACAGCACTGGGGGACTGTGCTGGGGACACTGGGGGATCACAGCACTGGGGGTCTGTGCTGGGGGCACTGGGGGCACTGGGGGTCACAGCACTGGGGGTCTGTGCTGGGGGCACTGGGGGCACTGGGGGTCACAGCACTGGGGGGCTGTGCTGGGGGCACTGGGGGCACTGGGGGTCACAGCACTGGGGGCTGTGCTGGGGGCACTGGGGGCTTGGGGGATCACAGCACTGGGGGGGCTGTGCTGGGGGCACTGGGGGCACTGGGGGGGTCACAGCACTGGGGGGGCTGTGCTGGGGGCACTGGTGTCCCAGGAGGGGTTGTGGTGGGTTTGGAGGGGTCACAGCACCGGGGGGTGTCCCTGGTGACCTGGGGGTGGTTCTGGTGTCCCTGGTGACCCATGGGTGGTTCTGGTGTCCCATGGGTGGTTCTGGTGACCCATGGGTGTCCCTGGTGACCCTTGGGTGTCCCTGGTATCCTGTGGGTGTCCCGTGGGTGGTTCTGGTGACCCATGGGTGGTTCTGGTGTCCCTGGTGATATTTTTGGTGACCCGAGGGTGGTTCTGGTGTCCCATGGGTGGTTCTGGTGTCCCCGGTGATATTTTTGGTGACCCGTGGGTGTCCCTGGTGACCCATGGGTGGTTCTGGTGTCCCTGGTGATATTTTTGGTGCCCCGTGGGTGTCCCTGGTGACCTGGGGGTATTTTTGGTGACCTGTGGGTGGTTCTGGTGTCCCTGCTGATATTTTTGGTGTCCCTGGTGATATTTTTGGTGCCCCGTGGGTGTCCCTGGTGATATTTTTGGTGACCCATGGGTGTCCCTGGTGATATTTTTGGTGACCCGTGGGTGTCCCTGGTGTCCCATGGGTGGTTCTGGTGTCCTGGGGGTATTTTTGGTGTCCCTGGTGATATTTTTGGTGCCCCGAGGGTGGTTCTGGTGTCCCTGGTGACCTGGGGGTGTTTTTGGTGTCCCTGGTGATATTTTTGGTGTCCCGTGGGCGCCCCGGTGGCGTCCCCGGTGCCACCCCGGTGCCCGTGCCGTGGCAGCTGCCTGCGCTCGTGGTTCCAGCGGCAGCAGACGTGCCCCACGTGCCGCATGGACGTCCTGCGGGCCTCGCTGCCGCCACAGCCCCCCCCGGAGCCCCCCGAGCAGCCCCCGGCGCCGGCACAGCCCCCGGCCCCCAGCCCCACAACTGTGAGTATGGGGGAATGGGGGAAATGAGGGTGAATGGGGTCCCACAGCCCCCTGGCCCCCAGCCCCCAGCTGTGAGTATGGGGGAATGGGGAGTTAATGGGATCCTACAGCCCCCAAATGTGAGTCTGGGGGAATGGGGGAAATGGGGGTGAATGGGGTCCCACAGCCCTCGGCCCCCAGCCCCACAACTGTGAGTATGGGGGGAATGGGGGGTTAATGGGGTCCCACAGCCCCCCAGCTGTGAGTCTGGGGGGGAATGGGGTCCCACAGCCCCACAACTGTGAGTATGGGGGGGGAATGGGGGGTCCCACAGCCCCCCAACTGGGAGTCTGGGGGATAATGGGGTGTTAATGGGGTCCCACAGCCCCCAGCTGTGAGTCTGGGGGATAATGAGGTCCTACAGCCCCCAGCTGTGAGTATGGGGGTAATGGGGTCCCACAGCCCCACAACTGTGAGTATGGGGGAAATGGGGTTCCACAGCCCCCAGCTGTGAGTGGGGGGGATAATGGGGGAATGGGTCCCCAGCCCCCAACTGTGAGTATGGGGGAATGGGGTCCCACAGCCCCCCAGCTGTGAGTATGGGGGGGGGGGAATGGGGGTCCCACAGCCCCCCAGCTGTGAGTCTGGGGGCGATAATGGGGTCCCACAGCCCCCCAGCTGTGAGTCTGGGGGGGATAATGGGGTCCCACAGCCCCCCAACTGTGAGTATGGGGGGGGAATGGGGTCCCACAGCCCCCCAACTGTGAGTGGGGGGGGATAATGGGGGGAATGGGGTCCCCAGCCCCCAACTGTGAGTCTGGGGGATAATGGGGGGGTTAATGGGGTCCCACAGCCCCCCAACTGTGAGTCTGGGGGGAATGAGGGGTCCTACAGCCCCCCAACTGTGAGTCTGGGGGTGAATGGGGGGTCCCACAGCCCCCCAGCTGTGAGTCTGGGGGGATAATGGGGGTCCCACAGCCCCCCAACTGTGAGTCTGGGGGGGATAATGGGGTCCCACAGCCCCCCAACTGTGAGTGGGGGGGGATAATGGGGGGGGAATGGGGGTCCCACAGCCCCCCAACTGTGAGTCCTGGGGGGATAATGGGGGGTCCCACAGCCCCCCAACTGTGAGTCCTGGGGGGGATAATGGGGGGTCCCACAGCCCCCCAGCTGTGAGTGGGGGGGGAATTGGGGTCCCTGGGGTTCACTGGGGTCTCTCCCTGCTCTCCCCCCGCAGTTCCCCAGGGTCTCCTGCCCCCGTTCCCACCGGGAATGTTCCCCTTTTGGCCTCCTGTGGGGCCCTTCCCGCCCGGCCCGGGGGTCCCACAGACCCCTCCCCCCGGCCCCGACGGCTCCGGCAGCGCCGCAGGTGAGTCCGGCCCCAAATCCCCCCTTTCCACCCCAAATATCCCCCCTGAAACCCCAAATATCCCCCCCTTCCTCCCCAAATATCCCCCCTGAAACCCCAAATATCCCCCTTCCTCCCCAAATATCCCCCTGAAACCCCAAATATCCCCCTGAAACCCCAAATATTCCCCTGAAACCCCAAATATCCCCCTGAAACCCCAAATATCCCCTGAAACCCCAAATATCCCCCTTCCACCCCAAACCCCCTTCCACTCCCAAATCCCCCTTTCCACCCCAAATATCCACCCTGAAACCCCAAATATCCCCCTTCCACCCCAAACTCCCCTTCCACCCCAAATATCCCCCTGCCACCCCAAATATCCACCCCTTCCACCCCAAATATCCCCCTTCCTCCCCAAATATCCCCCTTCCACCCCAAATATCCCCCTTCCTCCCCAAATATCCCCCTTCCACCCCAAATATCCCCCTTCCACCCCAAATGTCCCCCTTCCACCCCAAATATCCCCCTTCCACCCCAAATATCCCCCTTCCACCCCAAATATCCACCCTGAAACCCCAAATCCCCCTTCCTCCCCAAATATCCCCCTTCCTCCCCAAATATCCCCTTTCTACCACAAATCCCCCTTCCACCCCAATATCCCCTGAAACCCCAAATATCCCCCTTCCACCCCAAATCCTCCCTGCCACCCTAAATCCCCTTTCCACCCCAAATCCCCCTTCCACCCCAAATCCCCCTTTCCACCCCAAATATCCCCCTTCCTCCCCAAATATCCCCCTTCCTCCCCAAATATCCCCTCCTTCCACCCCAAACCCTACCCCGGGGATGGCTTTGGGGGTCCATCCCCCCCTCCCAAAGCTGTTCCTGACCCCCCTTTGCTCCCCCAAAGCTGTTCCTGACCCGAGGATGGTTTTGGGGGTCCATTTTCCCCAAATCCGTTCCTGACCCCCTTTTCCCCCCAGCCCCCCGTCCCGGTGACTCCAGCGCCGGCTCCGAAGCCCCGGAGCCCCCGGGCTGCCCCCGCCCTGGCTGGGCCTGGCCTGGCCCCCTCTCTTCGGTAAGCCCACCCCATGGGGGGATTTGGGGTCTCCCCACCCCAGGAGCCCCCTGACCCCCCCAAACCCCCCCAGGGCTGCCCCCCATGCCGGTGCCGCCCGCCGGCTTCGCGGGGCTCACCGAGGACGAGCTGAGAGCCATGGAGGGCCACGAGAGGCAGCACCTGCAGGCCCGGCTGCAGTGCCTGAGCAACATCCACACCCTGCTGGACGCAGCCCTGCTCCAGATCAACCAGTACCTCACTGTCCTGGCCACCATCGGGTAACTGGGAGGGACTGGGAACACTGGGATGGACTGGGAACACTGGGATGGACTGGGAACACTGGGGGAGCCATGGGGACACTGGGGGGGTCACAGGGACAGCAGTGCCTGAGCAACATCCACACCCTGCTGGACGCGGCCCTGCTCCAGATCAACCAGTACCTGACAGTGCTGGCCACCATCGGGTAACTGGGAGGGACTGGGATGGACTGGGAGCACTGGGGGAGCCATGGGGACACTGGGATGGGCTGGGGGAGTCAGAGCTCCCATGGGGACAGCAGTGCCTGAGCAACATCCACACCCTGCTGGACGCGGCCCTGCTCCAGATCAACCAGTACCTGACAGTGCTGGCCACCATCGGGTAACTGGGAGGGACTGGGATGGACTGGGAGCACTGGGGGAGCCATGGGGACACTGGGATGGGCTGGGGGAGTCAGAGCTCCCATGGGGACAGCAGTGCCTGAGCAACATCCACACCCTGCTGGACGCGGCCCTGCTCCAGATCAACCAGTACCTGACAGTGCTGGCCACCATCGGGTAACTGGGAGGGACTGGGATGGGCTGGGAGGGACTGGGAACACTGGGATGGACTGGGGGGGTCACAGGGACAGCAGTGCCTGAGCAACATCCACACCCTGCTGGACGCAGCCCTGCTCCAGATCAACCAGTACCTGACTGTCCTGGCCACCATCGGGTAACTGGGAACACTGGGAGGGACTGGGAGCACTGGGATGGACTGGGGACACTGCGGGGGTCACAGGGACAGCAGTGCCTGAGCAACATCCACACCCTGCTGGACGCGGCCCTGCTCCAGATCAACCAGTACCTCACCGTCCTGGCCACCATCGGGTAACTGGGAGGGACTGGGAGGGGCTGGGATGGACTGGGAGCACTGGGATGGACTGGGGACACTGGGGGAGTCACAGGGACAGCAGTGCCTGAGCAACATCCACACCCTGCTGGACGCAGCCCTGCTCCAGATCAACCAGTACCTCACTGTCCTGGCCACCATCGGGTAACTGGGAGGGACTGGGATGGACTGGGAACACTGGGGGAGCCATGGGGACACTGGGATGGACTGGGGGGGTCACAGGGACAGCAGTGCCTGAGCAACATCCACACCCTGCTGGACGCAGCCCTGCTCCAGATCAACCAGTACCTCACTGTCCTGGCCACCATCGGGTAACTGGGAGGGACTGGGATGGACTGGGAACACTGGGGGAGCCATGGGGACACTGGGATGGACTGGGGGAGTCAGAGCTCCCATGGGGACAGCAGTGCCTGAGCAACATCCACACCCTGCTGGACGCGGCCCTGCTCCAGATCAACCAGTACCTGACAGTGCTGGCCACCATCGGGTAACTGGGATGGACTGGGGGGGACTGGGAGTGATGTGGGGTCCAGATCAACCAGTAGCTCTCTGTGGTGGCCACCACCAGGTAACTGGGATGGACTGGGATGGGACTGGGAGGGTCAGATCAACCAGTGCCTGACCGTCCTGGCCACCATCAGGTAACTGGGATGGACTGGGATGGGACTGGGAGAGTCAGATCAACCAGTGCCTGACCGTCCTGGCCACCATCAGGTAACTGGGGTGGACTGGGAACACTGGGGGGAGCCAGAGCAACCAGGACTGGCTGGTCCTGGCCCAGCTCTGGGTAACTGGGAGGGACTGGGATGGAACTGGGGGGGGTCAGATCAACCAGTAGCTCAGTGTCGTGGCCCAGCTCTGGGTAACTGGGAGGGACTGGGATGGACTGGGGGGTTCTGGGGGTTCTCCCCTCCCCCCAGACTGGGATAACTCCCCGTTCCCCCCCCCAGGACCCCCGAGGTGCCGCCCCTCCCCTCCCCTGCCCGGGACCCCCTCGGAGGAGCCCCCGGGACCCCCCGGGACCCCCCCAGCCAGCGGTGAGCGGGGAACCCCCCCAAACTGGGGACACTGGGAACACTGGGAGGGACTGGGGAGGGACTGGGGACACTGGGAGGGACTGGGAGGGACTGGGAAGGACTGGGAAGGACTGGGGGCACTGGGAGGGACTGGGGACACTGGGAGGGACTGGGAGGGACTTGGTGAACTGGGGACACTGAGAGGGACTGGGGAGACTGAGAGAACTGGGAGAACTGGGAGGGACTGGCTTGGGTTGTGGCACCAGGCGGGTGTGGGAGGGACTGGGAACTCTGGTGCTGAGCCGGGGCTGAACTGGGACTGAACTGGGGCTGGACTGGGACTGGGATGGTGCTGAATGGGGGCTGAACTGGGGCTGAGTTGGGAGTGAGCTGGTTCTGAACTGGTGCTGGTGCTGAACTGGGACTGGGATGGTGCTGAACTGGTGCTGAGCTGGTTCTGAACTGGTGTCCCCCGCAGCCCCCCCCGTGCAGCAGCAGCAGCAGCAGCAGCAGCAGGAGGAGGAGGAGGAGCAGGAGGAGGGGGAGGCCGAAGGCTCCGAGGGTCCCGAGGGCTCCGAGGGTCCCGACACGGCCGAGCTGCGACGGCGCCGCCTCCGAAAACTGGGGACGACCCCCCAGGGGACCCCTCCCCATCAGGGGACCCCTCCCCCTCATGGGACCCCTCCCCAGGGGACGTCCCTCCCCACTGACAGCGGGCCGGAGCCCCCAGGACCCCCCTTTTCCTCCTCCTCCCCTCATGGGACCCCTCCCCCAGGGGTCCCCTCCCCAGGGTCCCCTCCCCTAGGGGACCCCTCCCCTCAGGGGACCCCTCCCCCACTGACAGCGGGGCCGGAGCCCCCAGGAACCCCCCCCTTTTCCCCCTCCCCCCTTTTCAGTTTTTCCACCAAAATTCCCGTCTGGAAGCGAAACCCGAGCCCGGCTGAGCCCCTTTGGTGACCTCTGGTGACCTTTGGTGACCTTTGGTGACCCCTGGTGACCTCTGGTGACCTTCAGTGACCTTCGGTGACCTTCAGTGACCTTTGGTGACCTTTGGTGACCTTCGGTGACCCCAGAACTGCCGCCCCTTTCCCAGGGTTATTGATCCATCCCCAGGGTATTGATCCATCCCCAGGGTTATTGATCCCTTCCCAGGGTTATTGATCCCTTCCCAGGGTTATTGATCCCTTCCCAGGGTATTGATCCCTTCCCAGGGTTATTGATCCATTCCCAGGGTTATTGATCCATCCCCAGGGTATTGATCCATCCCCAGGGTTATTGATCCCTTCCCAGGGTTATTGATCCCTTCCCAGGGTTATTGATCCATCCCCAGGGTATTGATCCATCCCCAGGGTTATTGATCCCTTCCCAGGGTTATTGATCCCTTCCCAGGGTTATTGATCCCTTCCCAGGGTTATTGATCCCTTCCCAGGGTTATTGATCCATTCCCAGGGTTATTGATCCATCCCCAGGGTTATTGATCCATTCCCAGGGTTATTGATCCATCCCCAGGGTTATTGATCCATTCCCAGGGTTATTGATCCCTTCCCAGGGTTATTGATCCATCCCCAGGGTTATTGATCCATCCCCAGGGTTATTGATCCATTCCCAGGGTTATTGATCCATCCCCAGGGTTATTGATCCATTCCCTGGGTTATTGATCCATCCCCAGGGTTATTGATCCCTTCCCAGGGTATTGATCCCTTCCCAGGGTTATTGATCCATTCCCAGGGTTATTGATCCATTGCCAGGGGGATTAATCCTTTTCCAGGGTATTGATCCCTTCCCAGGGTTATTGATCCATCCCCAGGGTTATTGATCCCTTCCCAGGGTTATTGATCCCTTCCCAGGGTTATTGATCCATCCCCAGGGTTATTGATCCATCCCCAGGGTTATTGATCCATCCCCAGGGTTATTGATCCATTCCCAGGGTTATTGATCCATCCCCAGGGTTATTGATCCATTCCCAGGGTTATTGATCCCTTCCCTGGGTTATTGATCCATTCCCAGGGTATTGATCCATCCCCAGGGTTATTGATCCCTTCCCAGGGTTATTGATCCATCCCCAGGGTTATTGATCCCTTCCCAGGGTATTGATCCCTTCCCAGGGTTATTGATCCCTTCCCAGGGTTATTGATCCATTCCCAGGGTTATTGATCCCTTCCCAGGGTTATTGATCCATTCCCAGGGTTATTGATCCATTCCCTGGGTTATTGATCCCTTCCCTGGGTTATTGATCCCTTCCCTGGGTTATTGATCCATCCCCAGGGTATTGATCCCTTCCCAGGGTTATTGATCCCTTCCCTGGGTTATTGATCCCTTCCCAGGGTTATTGATCCCTTCCCAGGGTTATTGATCCATCCCCAGAGTTATTGATCCATTCCCTGGGTTATTGATCCTTTTCCAGGGTTATTGATCCTTTTCCAGGATTATTGATCCATCCCCAGGGTTATTGATCCCTTCCCAGGGTTATTGATCCCTTCCCAGGGTTATTGATCCCTTCCCAGGGTATTGATCCCTTCCCAGGGTTATTGATCCATTCCCAGGGTTATTGATCCCTTCCCAGGGTTATTGATCCATTCCCAGGGTTATTGATCCCTTCCCTGGGTTATTGATCCCTTCCCAGGGTATTGATCCCTTCCCAGGGTTATTGATCCCTTCCCAGGGTTATTGATCCATCCCCAGGGTTATTGATCCCTTCCCAGGGTTATTGATCCATTCCCAGGGTTATTGATCCATCCCCAGGGTTATTGATCCCTTCCCAGGGTTATTGATCCCTTCCCAGGGTTATTGATCCCTTCCCAGGGTATTGATCCCTTCCCAGGGTTATTGATCCATTCCCAGGGTTATTGATCCATCCCCAGGGTTATTGATCCCTTCCCAGGGTTATTGGTCCCTTCCCAGGGTTATTGATCCATCCCCAGGGTTATTGATCCCTTCCCAGGGTTATTGATCCATTCCCAGGGTATTGATCCCTTCCCAGGGTTATTGATCCCTTCCCAGGGTATTGATCCATTCCCAGGGGATTGATCCATTCCCAGGGTTATTGATCCATTCCCAGGGTTATTGATCCATTCCCAGGGTTATTGATCCCTTCCCAGGGTTATTGATCCATTCCCAGGGTTATTGATCCATTCCCAGGGTTATTGATCCATCCCCAGGGTTATTGATCCATTCCCAGGGTTATTGATCCATTCCCTGGGTTATTGATCCCTTCCCTGGGTTATTGATCCCTTCCCTGGGTTATTGATCCCTTCCCAGGGTTATTGATCCATTCCCAGGGTTATTGATCCCTTCCCAGGGTTATTGATCCATCCCCAGAGTTATTGATCCATTCCCTGGGTTATTGATCCTTTTCCAGGGTTATTGATCCTTTTCCAGGATTATTGATCCATCCCCAGGGTTATTGATCCCTTCCCAGGGTTATTGATCCCTTCCCAGGGTTATTGATCCCTTCCCAGGGTTATTGATCCCTTCCCAGGGTATTGATCCCTTCCCAGGGTTATTGATCCATTCCCAGGGTTATTGATCCCTTCCCAGGGTTATTGATCCATTCCCAGGGTTATTGATCCCTTCCCTGGGTTATTGATCCCTTCCCAGGGTATTGATCCCTTCCCAGGGTTATTGATCCCTTCCCAGGGTTATTGATCCATCCCCAGGGTTATTGATCCCTTCCCAGGGTTATTGATCCATTGCCAGGGTTATTGATCCATTCCCAGGGTTATTGATCCCTTCCCAGGGTTATTGATCCATTCCCAGGGTTATTGATCCCTTCCCAGGGTTATTGATCCATTCCCAGGGTTATTGATCCATTCCCAGGGTTATTGATCCATTCCCAGGGGGATTGATCCCTTCCCAGGGTTATTGATCCCTTCCCAGGGTTATTGATCCATTCCCAGGGTATTGATCCATTCCCAGGGTTATTGATCCCTTCCCAGGGGGATTAATCCTTTTCCAGGGTATTGATCCCTTCCCAGGGTTATTGATCCTTTTCCAGGGGGAATTTTCCCCTTTCCTGGGGGGATTGACACCTTTCCCACCCCCTCTGGTTTAGCCCAGCTTTTCCCATTTTCCCTCCTTCTTTCCCATTTTCCCTCCTTTTTTCCCATTTTCCTTCCTTTTTTTCCCATTTTCCTTCCTTTTTTTCCCATTTTCCCTCCTTTTTTTCCCATTTTCCCTCCTTTTTTTCCCATTTTCCCTCCTTTTTTTCCCATTTTCCCTCCTTTTTTTCCTGTTTTCCCTCCTTTTTTTCCTGTTTTTTCCCCCATTCCCTCCCTCATTTTCCCCCCATTCCCATCCATTCCCCCCCCCATTTCCTCTGTAATTTCCCCCATTTTCAGCCAATTTTCCTCATTATTTTCCCCATTTTTTCCCCCATTTTTCCCCCCTGGAATTTGGGCCCCTCCTGACGATTTCCCCCCCCTTGGAATTCCCCCTGGAATTTCAGCCCCCCCCTTCCCCCCCCCAAAAAAAAAAGAATCTTTTGGGTCCCCCTGTGGAATTTTGGGTCCCCCTTTCCCCCCCAGCCCCACGAGCAGTGTTAACCCCCTCCCCCACTCCATACTGGTTCATACTGGTTCCCTACTGGTCCCTACTGGTTTGGCTGATTTTTCCCCATTTTTGCCCCATTTTTGCCGGTTTTTGCCCCATTTTTGCCCGTTTTTTCCCGTTTTTGCCCCCCTCGGAGCCGCCGCTCCCCCAGTGCCTCTCGGACCCCCCGAATTCTCAGGGAAAAAGCCACGACCCCCCCTCAGAACCGACAGAAACGGCTCCTCCCGGGGCAGAAAGGAGCCAGAAAAGCCGTTTATTTTTTGGTTCAAATCCCGTTTTGTTCCCCCTCCCGCTGCAATCTCAGCCCCGGGCGGAGATCCCCGAGGGGGGATTTGGCAATAACCGAGCGGGGAGTTTTCCTCCAGCCCTTTCTGTTGTGCTTTGGGGGTTTTTTTGCCCATTTTGAGCCAAAATCATCGTCTTTTTTTTTTTTTTTTTTTTTGTTGCTGCTGGTTCTGGTTGATTTTTGGGTTTGTTTTTTTTTTTTTGGGGTGGATTCCTTGGAATTTCCTCGTGGGTTTTTTTTTTGAGGGGGGAGGGAGGAGGGGAGGACATTTCGGGGACGGGTCGGGCCCCAAATCGCTCCTCTGGTTCCCCCCTCACCCCCAAAGCGGGGCCGGGATTATTTAATTTGTAAATAATGTACAAATTTTTACCGATTCCGCTGTAAATACGAAAATAAACGGTGCCAGGAGCGCTCCTCCCGCCCGCTGGGGGGCGCCGCGCGTCTCTATGGTCAGTCCTCCCCCGTCTCTATGGTCAGTCCTCCCCCGTCTCTATGGTCAGTCCGCCCCCGGAACTGGGGTCGAACTGGGTCATACTGGGTTGTACTGGTTTGTACTGGGTTATACTGGGTTGTTCTGGTTTCCCCCCAGCGCCGAAGCCTCCGCCGTTACCCAGGAGCCCGTGCACTGGTCTGTACTGGTGTGTACTGGTGTAGACTGGTTTCCTGCCCCAAAAGTCGCTGTGGTTGGTCAAGCCCCCCACACACACACACACTCGTTGTACTGGTTTGTACTGGTCTGTACTGGTTTCCTGCCCCCAGAGTGGCTGTGACTGGTCTGGAATCCTCCGCACTGGTCCGGACTGGTGTCCCCATTCCCGGAAGCCGCTCTGTCCCCTCACCATGGCCCGTCTCTATGGTCCTGGCGGCGCTCCCGGAAGCCGCTCTGTCCCCCCCATCGTGGCCCGTCTCTATGGTGCCGCTCCCCGCGCCGCGGGTCCTCCCGCCTGCCAGGCGGCGCTGCCCGCCCCGCCCGCGGCGCTTCCGGCCGCTCCGGGCCGCCACTTCCGGGAGCCGCGCGCGGCGATGGCGGCCGAGGGGCCCGAGGAGGGGCCGGGGGGCCCTGGGGGACGGGGACGGCAGGTGAGACCCCGGGGGATGGGGAGACCCCGGGGCCCTGGGGGACGGGGACGGCGGTGAGACCCCCGGGAGGGGCTGGGGGACGGGGACGGCGGTGAGACCCCGGGGAGGGATGGGGGAGACTCCGGGGAGGGGATGGGAGACCCCGGGGCCCGGGACGGGGACGGCGGTGAGACTCGGGGCCTTGGGGGCTGGGGGCGTGAGGGGGCGAGGCTGAGGGGATATTGGGGGTCTGAGGGGTTTGGGGATGTTTGGGGGTTCTGAGGGGGTTGGGGATGTTTGGGGGAATTTGGGGATGTTTGGGAGTCTGAGGGAATTTGGGGGGCTGAGGGGATTTGGGGATTTTGGGGAGGAGCTGAGGGAATTGGGGGACTGGGGGGTTTGGGGGAGCTGAGGGAGGGTCTGTTGGAATTTGGGGTGAATGGGAATGAATTGGGGGAGGGGCAGAGCCAGGGGTGTTAGGGGGAGGGGGTGGAAACGCTCCAGGATCCCCCTCCCCAAATTAATTAATGCGCCCCTTTTTTTACCCCCTTATTTCTCTGCCCCCCTTTTCTCTGTCCCCCCTCCAGCCCCCAGCCGAGCCCCCCTCTCCCCTCCCCCTTCCCTCCTCCCCTCCCCAGAGCGTCAACGGGGGCTCCTCCTCGGGCCCCGCCCCCGAGGAGCCCCCCCAGGAGCCCCCGGCCCTGTCCCCCCTGCCCCCGAGTTCGAGCGGCTCTGGGGGGCGGCCCAGGCGAACCCGCACGACTTCGGCGCCTGGACCGACCTGCTGGGCTACGTCGAGCAGGAGGTGGGGCTGGGGGGTCGTTAGCGCCGGTAATTAGCGACTCATTAACCTGGGGGGAGGGGGAGGGGGGCCCATTGTCCACTTTCCTCCCCCCACAAAAAAATCCCGCTGTGCCTCCCGTGAAAATTCCGGTTTCTTCCTTTAAGTTTTGGTCTCCTGTCCTTAAAATCTCCGGTTTTCCCCCTTTGAAAACGCCCGATTTTAGCCCTGTAAAAATTCTGATTTTCCCCCTTAAAATCTCCAAGTTCTCCCCTGCAAAAATCCTGATTTCCCCCCTGTAAAAATCCTTATTTCCCCTGTCAAAATCTCTGATTTTCCGCCTTTAAAAACTCCCAATTTCAGCCCTGTAAAAATCCTGATTCCCCCCTTAAAAATTCCAGTGCCCCCTTAAAATCTCTTTTTTTCCCCCTGTAAAAATCTCGACTTTTTCTCCCTTAAAATCTTCCGATTTCCCCCATTCAAAATCCCCAATTTCACCCCTTTAAAAACTCTTTTTTCCCTTGTAAAAATCCCAATTTCCCCCCATTCAAAACCCCAATTTCCGCCCTGTAAAAACCCCAATTTCCCCCCTTTAAAACCCACAATTCCCCCCCTTAAAACCCCCAATTCCCCCCATTCAAAACCCCAATTTCCACCCTGTAAAAACCCCAATTTCCCCTCTTGAGATCTTCCCATTTCCCCCCTTAAAATCTTCCAATTTCCCCCCATTCAAAACCCCAATTCCCCCATTCAAAACCCCAACTCCCCCCTCAAAAACCCCAATCCCCTCTTCAAAACCCCCAATTCCCCTCACCCCCATTCCCCCCCTCACCCCCCATCTCCTCAGATCCTCCATTCCCACCCCATTTCCCCCCCAACCCCTGGGTTTTTGCCCCCCCAGAACCTGCTGAGCGGCGCCCGCCGCGCCTTCGACGCCTTCTTCGGGCACTACCCCTACTGCTACGGCTACTGGAAGAAATTCGCCGACATGGAGCGGCGCCTGGGGAGCACCCGCACCGCTGAGGAGGTGGGGATGGCACTTACTGGGGAGAAATCCTCTTTTTTATCTCATTTAGGGGGAAATTCCTCCTTTTTCCTGGGTTTGGGGGTAAATGGAGCGGCACCTCGGCAGCACCCGCACCGCTGAGGAGGTGGGGATGGATCCTCTGTGGTGTTTGGGGGCAAAATCCCTCCTTTTTCCTGATTTTTGGGGGAAAAATCCTCCTTTTCCTGGGTTTGGGGGTAAATGGAGCAGCGCCTGGGGAGCACCCGCACTGCTGAGGAGGTGGGGATGGATCCTCTGAGGTGTTTGGGGGCAAAATCCCTCCTTTTTCCTGATTTTTGGGGGAAAAATCCTCCTTTTCCTGGGTTTGGGGGTAAATGGAGCAGCGCCTGGGGAGCACCCGCACCGCTGAGGAGGTGGGGATGGATCTTCTGAGAGAAAAATCTCCTTTTTATCTCATTTAGGGGGGTAAATCCTCCTTTTCCTGGGTTTGGGGGTAAATGGAGCGGCCCCTCGGGAGCGCCCGCACCGCTGAGGAGGTGGGGAGGGGTCCTGAGGGGGGAAATTCCTCCTTTTTATCTCATTTAGGGGGGAAATTGCTCCTTTTTCCTGGGTTTGGGGGGGAAATTCCTCTTCTCTTCATCCTTCAGGGGGGAAATTCCTCCTTTTTACCTGATTTAGGGGAGGAAATTCCTCCTTTTTCCTGGGTTTGGGGGTAAATGGAGCGGCGCCTCGGCAGCACCCGCACCGCTGAGGAGGTGGGGAGGGGTCCTAAGGGGGAAATTCCTCTTCTCTTCATCCTTCAGGGGAGAAATTCCTCCTTTTTACCTCATTTGGGGGGAAAATTCCTCCTTTTTCCTGGGTCTGGGGGTAAATGGAGCAGCCCCTCGGCAGCACCCGCACCGCTGAGGAGGTGGGGAGGGGTCCTAGGGGGGAAAAATCTCATTTTTACCTCATTTAGGGGGGAAATTGCTCCTTTTTTTGGGTTTGGGGAGGAAATTCCTCCTTTTTACCTCATTTGGGGGGAAAATTCCTCCTTTTTCCTGGGTCTGGGGTGGGAATTCCCCCATTTTCCTGGGTTTGGGGGTAATGGAGCAGCCCTCGGCAGCGCCCGCACTGCTGAGGAGGTGGGAGGGGTCCTGAGGGGAAAAATCCTCCTTTTTATTTCATTTAGGGGGGAAATTCCTCCTTTTTCCTGGGTTTGGGGGTAAATGGAGCGGCCCCTCGGCAGCACCCGCACTGCTGAGGAGGTGGGGATGGATCCTCTGTGGTGTTTGGGGGCAAAATCCCTCCTTTTTCCTGATTTTTGGGGGAAAAATCCTCCTTTTTCCTGGGTTTGGGGGTAAATGGAGCGGCCCCTCGGCAGCACCCGCAACGCTGAGGAGGTGGGGAGGGGTCCTGAGGGGGAAAAATCCTCTTTTCTTCTTGATTTGGGGGTTAAATCCTCCTTTTTCCTGGGTTTGGGGGAGAAAATCCCCCATTTTCCTGAGTTTGGGGTTAAATGGAGCGGCGCCTGGGGAGCACCCGCACTGCTGAGGAGGTGGGGATGGATTCTCTGAGGTGTTTTTGGGGAAATTCCTCCTTTTTCCTGGGTTTGGGGGGAAAATCCCTCCTTTTTCCTGGGTTTGGGGGTAAATGGAGCGGCACCTCGGCAGCACCCGCACCGCTGAGGAGGTGGGGATGGATCCTCTGTGGTGTTTGGGGGCAAAATCCCTCCTTTTTCCTGATTTTTGGGGGAAAAATCCTCCTTTTCCTGGGTTTGGGGGTAAATGGAGCAGCGCCTGGGGAGCACCCGCACTGCTGAGGAGGTGGGGATGGATCCTCTGAGGTGTTTGGGGGCAAAATCCCTCCTTTTTCCTGATTTTTGGGGGAAAAATCCTCCTTTTCCTGGGTTTGGGGGTAAATGGAGCAGCGCCTGGGGAGCACCCGCACCGCTGAGGAGGTGGGGATGGATCTTCTGAGAGAAAAATCTCCTTTTTATCTCATTTAGGGGGGTAAATCCTCCTTTTCCTGGGTTTGGGGGTAAATGGAGCGGCCCCTCGGGAGCGCCCGCACCGCTGAGGAGGTGGGGAGGGGTCCTGAGGGGGGAAATTCCTCCTTTTTATCTCATTTAGGGGGGAAATTGCTCCTTTTTCCTGGGTTTGGGGGGGAAATTCCTCTTCTCTTCATCCTTCAGGGGGGAAATTCCTCCTTTTTACCTGATTTAGGGGAGGAAATTCCTCCTTTTTCCTGGGTTTGGGGGTAAATGGAGCGGCGCCTCGGCAGCACCCGCACCGCTGAGGAGGTGGGGAGGGGTCCTAAGGGGGAAATTCCTCTTCTCTTCATCCTTCAGGGGAGAAATTCCTCCTTTTTACCTCATTTGGGGGGAAAATTCCTCCTTTTTCCTGGGTCTGGGGGTAAATGGAGCAGCCCCTCGGCAGCACCCGCACCGCTGAGGAGGTGGGGAGGGGTCCTAGGGGGGAAAAATCTCATTTTTACCTCATTTAGGGGGGAAATTGCTCCTTTTTTTGGGTTTGGGGAGGAAATTCCTCCTTTTTACCTCATTTGGGGGGAAAATTCCTCCTTTTTCCTGGGTCTGGGGTGGGAATTCCCCCATTTTCCTGGGTTTGGGGGTAAATGGAGCAGCCCCTCGGCAGCGCCCGCACTGCTGAGGAGGTGGGGAGGGGTCCTGAGGGGGAAAAAATCCTCCTTTTTATTTCATTTAGGGGGGAAATTCCTCCTTTTTCCTGGGTTTGGGGGTAAATGGAGCGGCCCCTCGGCAGCACCCGCACTGCTGAGGAGGTGGGGATGGATCCTCTGTGGTGTTTGGGGGCAAAATCCCTCCTTTTTCCTGATTTTTGGGGGAAAAATCCTCCTTTTCCTGGGTTTGGGGGTAAATGGAGCGGCCCCTCGGCAGCACCCGCACTGCTGAGGAGGTGGGGATGGATTCTCTGAGAGAAAAATCTGCTTCTTTCCCTCTTTTGGGGGGAAATTCCTCCTTTTTCCTGGGTTTGGGGGTAAATGGAGCGGCCCCTCGGCAGCACCCGCACCGCTGAGGAGGTGGGGAGGGGTCCTGAGAGGGGAAATTCCTCCTTTTTAGCTCATTTAAGAGGGAAATTCCTCCTTTTTCCTGGGTTTGGGGGTAAATGGAGCGGCGCCTCGGCAGCGCCCACACTGCTGAGGAGGTGGGGATGGATCCTCTGGGGGAAAAATCTCCTTCTTTCCCTTTTTTTGGGGGAAAAATCCTCCTTTTTCCTGGTTTGTGGGGGTAAATCCCCTTCTCTTCCTGCTTTGGGGGGAAGTCCATTCCATCCCCTTCCTGCAGGTTCTGGAGCGTGGCCTGCAGTCCATCCCGTTATCCATGGATTTATGGATCCATTCCATCTCCTTCCTGCAGTCCATCCCGTTATCCATGGATTTATGGATCCATTCCCTGTTATTCCTGCAGGTTTTGGAGCGTGGCCTGCAGTCCATCCCGTTATCCATGGATTTATGGATCCATTACATCTCCTTCCTGCAGTCCATCCCGTTATCCATGGATTTATGGATCCATTCCATCTCCTTCCTGCAGTCCATCCCGTTATCCATGGATTTATGGATCCATTCCATCCCATTTTCCCAGGTTTTGGAGCGTGGCCTGCAGTCCATCCCGTTATCCATGGATTTATGGATCCATTCCATCCCATTTTCCCAGGTTTTGGAGCGTGGCCTGCAGTCCATCCCGTTATCCATGGATCTCTGGATCCATTCCATCTCCTTCCTGCAGTCCATCCCGTTATCCATGGATTTATGGATCCATTCCATCCCATTTTCCCAGGTTTTGGAGCGTGGCCTGCAGTCCATCCCGTTATCCATGGATTTATGGATCCATTACATCTCCTTCCTGCAGTCCATCCCGTTATCCATGGATTTATGGATCCATTCCCTGTTATTCCTGCAGGTTTTGGAGCGTGGCCTGCAGTCCATCCCGTTATCCATGGATTTATGGATCCATTACATCTCCTTCCTGCAGTCCATCCTGCTATCCATGGATTTATGGATCCATTCCATCTCCTTCCTGCAGTCCATCCCGTTATCCATGGATTTATGGATCCATTCCCTGTTATTCCTGCAGGTTTTGGAGCGTGGCCTGCAGTCCATCCCGTTATCCATGGATTTATGGATCCATTCCATCTCCTTCCTGCAGTCCATCCCGTTATCCATGGATTTATGGATCCATTCCCTCTCCTTCCTGCAGTCCATCCCGTTATCCATGGATTTATGGATCCATTCCCTCTCCTTCCTGCAGTCCATCCCGTTATCCATGGATTTATGGATCCATTCCATCTCCTTCCTGCAGTCCATCCCGTTATCCATGGATTTATGGATCCATTACATCTCCTTCCTGCAGTCCATCCCGTTATCCATGGATTTGTGGATCCATTCCATCTCCTTCCTGCAGTCCATCCCGTTATCCATGGATTTATGGATCCATTCCATCCCATTTTCCCAGGTTTTGGAGCGTGGCCTGCAGTCCATCCCGTTATCCATGGATTTGTGGATCCATTACATCTCCTTCCTGCAGTCCACCCTGGACATGGCCCAGCCCGAGTCTGTCCAGAAGGTTCGCGGGTGAGTCCTGGGGGGTTCTGGGGGGGTCTCCCCGCTCTCCCCTCCCCCCTTGCCCTCCCCCCTGACCCCCCCTGCCCCCCAGGGCGTTCGAGGCGGCGGTGGCGGCGGCAGGGATGGATTTCCGCTCGGACAAGCTCTGGGAATTGTACGTGGAGTGGGAGCGGGAGCGGGGGGAGCTGCGGGCGGTCACCGCCATCTACGACCGCCTGCTGTCCATGCCCACCCAGCTCTACAGCCACCACTGGGACAGGTGATCCCTTGGGAAGGGGGAATTCCTGATGGGAAACATCCCTGGGGGGGGAAATTCCTGATGGGAAACATCCCTGGGGGGAAAAATTCCATCAAATTCCATCTACGACCGCCTGCTGTCCATGCCCACCCAGCTCTACAGCCACCACTGGGACAGGTACCCCCAATTCCTGATGGGAAACATCCCTGGGAGAGGGAATTCCTGATGGGAAACAGCCCTGGGGTGGGGAATTCCACCTGGGAAACATCCCTGGGGTGGGGGGATCCCTGCTGTCCATGCCCACCCAGCTCTACAGCCACCACTGGGACAGGTATTCCTGTGGGATAACAGCCTTGGGAAGGGGGAATTCCTGATGGGAAACATCCCTGGGGGGTAAAATTCCATCAAATTCCATCTACGACCGCCTGCTGTCCATGCCCACCCAGCTCTACAGCCACCACTGGGACAGGTACCCCCAATTCCTGATGGGAAACATCCCTGGGGGGGGAAATTCCTGATGGGAAACATCCCTGGGATGGGGGGATCCCTGCTGTCCATGCCCACCCAGCTCTACAGCCACCACTGGGACAGGTGATGGAATTCCCATGGGATAACAGCCTTGGGAAGGGGGAATTCCTGATGGGAAACATCCCTGGGGTGGGGGGATCCCTGCTGTCCATGCCCACCCAGCTCTACAGCCACCACTGGGACAGGTACCCCCAATTCCTGTGGGATAACAGCCCTGGGAGAGGGAATTCCTGATGGGAAACAGCCCTGGGGGGGGAAATTCCATCAAATTCCATCCCTGCTGTCCATGCCCACCCAGCTCTACAGCCACCACTGGGACAGGTACCCCCAATTCCTGATGGGAAACATCCCTGGGAGAGGGAATTCCTGATGGGAAACATCCCTGGGGGGGGAAATTCCTGATGGGAAACATCCCTGGGGGGAAAAATTCCATCAAATTCCATCCCTGCTGTCCATGCCCACCCAGCTCTACAACCACCACTGGGACAGGTGATGGAATTCCTGTGGGATAACAGCCTTGGGAAGGGGAATTCCTGATGGGAAACATCCCTGGGGTGGGGATTCCTGATGGGAAACATCCCTGGGGTGGGGGGGATTCCTGCTGTCCATGCCCACCCAGCTCTACAGCCACCACTGGGACAGGTGATGGAATTCCCATGGGATAACAGCCCTGGGAGAGGGAATTCCTGATGGGAAACATCCTGGGGGGGGGAATTCCACCTGGGAAACATCCCTGGGGTGGGGGGATCCCTGCTGTCCATGCCCACCCAGCTCTACAGCCACCACTGGGACAGGTACCCCCAATTCCTGATGGGAAACATCCCTGGGAGAGGGAATTCCTGATGGGAAACATCCCTGGGGGGAGAAATTCCACCTGGGAAACATCCCTGGGGTGGGGGAATTCCTGATGGGAAACATCCTGGGGGAAATTCCTGATGGGAAACATCCCTGGGGTGGGGGGATCCCTGCTGTCCATGCCCACCCAGCTCTACAGCCACCACTGGGACAGGTATTCCTGTGGGATAACAGCCTTGGGATGGGGGGATTCCACCTGGGAAACATCCCTGGGGTGGGGATTCCTGATGGGAAACATCCCTGGGGGGAAAAATTCCATCAAATTCCATCTACGACCGCCTGCTGTCCATGCCCACCCAGCTCTACAGCCACCACTGGGACAGGTACCCCCAATTCCTGATGGGAAACATCCCTGGGAGAGGGAATTCCTGATGGGAAACATCCCTGGGAGAGGGAATTCCACCTGGGAAACATCCTGGGGGGGGGAATTCCACCTGGGAAACATCCCTGGGATGGGGGGATCCCTGCTGTCCATGCCCACCCAGCTCTACAGCCACCACTGGGACAGGTGATGGAATTCCCGTGGGATAACAGCCCTGGGATGGGGGAATTCCTGATGGGAAACATCCCTGGGGTTGGGGGGGATTCCTGCTGTCCATGCCCACCCAGCTCTACAGCCACCACTGGGACAGGTGATCCCTTGGGAAGGGGGAATTCCTGATGGGAAACAGCCCTGGGGGGGGAAATTCCATCAAATTCCATCCCTGCTGTCCATGCCCACCCAGCTCTGCAGCCACCACTGGGACAGGTGATGGAATTCCCGTGGGATAACAGCCCTGGGAGAGGGAATTCCTGCAGGGAAACACCCCAGGAGAGGGATTCAGCTCTGGGAAACGTCCCTGGGATGGGGGGATTCCTGATGGGAAACCTCCCTGGGGTCCCTGGGATGGGGATTCGCTCCTGGGAAAGACCACGGAGAGGGAAATTCATGCCTGGAAAACACGGGGGGAGGGGAAAATTCAGGTTTTTTTGGATGGAAATGGGTGGGTTTGGATAGAAATGGATGGGTTTGGGATGGAAATGGGTGGGTTTGGATGGAAATGGAAGGATTTGGCTGGAAATGAGCAGATTTAGCTGGAATTGGACTTTGTTTTGGGTGGAAATGGGGGAAGTTGGATGGAAATGGGCTTTGTTTTGGATGGAAATGGGCAGATTTGGGTGGAAATGGGCAGATTTGGCTGTAAATGTGTAGATTTTTGGTGATAACAACAGGAAAGGGGCAGGGGATGGGTTTTTTGGGGGGGGAAAGGGCAGGGGATTTTTTTTGGGGGGGAAAAGAGCAAGGAATATTTTTTGGGGGAAAAGGGTCAGGGTGTTTTTGGGGGAAGGGACAGGGGCTGGTTTTTTGGGAGGAAAGGATTTTGGGGGGAAAGGAGCAGGGGGTGTTTTTGGGGAGGAAAAAGAGCAAGGAATATTTTTGGGGGAAAATGGGACAGGGGCAGTTTTTGGGGGGAAGAGGCAGGGATTTTTAGGGGAAAAGGGACAGGGGATGTTTTTGTGGGGAAGGGATTTTGGGGGGAAAGGGCAGGGGATGTTTTTTTGGGGAAGGGATTTTTGGGGAAAGGGACAGGGATTTTTTAGGGGAAAGGGGCAGGGGATATTTTTGGGGGAAAGGCACAAGGGCTGTTTTTTTGGGGGGGAAAAGAGGCAGGGGCTGTTTTTTTTTGGGGGGGAAAGGATTTTTTTTGGGGGGAAAGGAGCAGGGGCTGGTTTTTTTTGGGGGGGAGGGGGCAATTGAGGCTGTGCCCCGAGTCCACCCTTGGAATTTTTGGAATTCCCCCAGGTTCAAGGAGCACGTCCTGCACAACCCCCCCCGGGCCATCCTGTCCCCCGAGGAGCTGCTGTGGGTGCAGTCCAAGCTGGCCACGGAGCCCCCCCCGAAGCCCCCCGAGCCCGAGGGCACTGAGGGACCCCGGGAGGAGCCCCAGCACGGACGGCAAAGGGGGCTGGGGGGCTCAGGTACCCCTGGGGGGATGGGGGGCTCAGGTACCCTGGGGCTGGGGGATGGGGGCTGGGGGCTCAGGTACCCCTGGGGGCTCAGGTACCCCTGGGGGATGGGGGGCTCAGGTACCCTGGGAGCTCAGGTACCCCCTGGGGGTGGGGGGCTCAGGTACCCCTGGGGAGATGGGGGGCTCAGGTACCCCTGGGGGCTGGGGGATGGGGGGCTGGGGGGCTCAGGTACCCCTGGGGGCTCAGGTGCCCTGGGGATGGGGGATGGGGGGGCTGGGGGCTCAGGTATCCCTGGGGCTGGGGGATGGGGGGCTGGGGGCTCAGGTACCCTGGGAGCTCAGGTACCCCTGGGGATGGGGGCTCAGGTACCCTGGGAGCTCAGGTACCCCTGGGAGGATGGGGAGCTCAGGTATCCCCTGGGGGGCTGGGGGGCTGGGGGCTCAGGTACCCCTGGGAGGGCTGGGGGCTCAGGTACCCCTGGGGGGCTGGGGGCTCAGGTACCCCTGGGGGCTGGGGGGCTGGGGGCTCAGGTACCCCTGGGAGGGGCTGGGGGCCAGGGGGCTCAGGTACCCCTGGGGGATGGGGGGATGGGGGCTCAGGTACCCCTGGGGGCTCAGGTACCCCTGGGGGATGGGGGCTCAGGTGCCTCGGGGGCTGGGGGGCTCAGATACCCTGGGAGGCTGGGGCTCAGATACCCCTGGGAGCTCAGGTACCCCTGGGGGGCTCGGGGGCTCAGGTACCCCTGGGGGGGCTGGGGGGCTCAGGTACCCCTGGGGGATGGGGGGCTGGGGGCTCAGGCACCCTGGAGGCTGGGGGCTCAGGTACCCCTGGGAGGGGCTGGGGGCTCAGGTACCCCTGGGGCTGGGGCTCAGGCACCCTGGGGGGATGGGGGCTCAGGCACCCCTGGGGGCTGGGGGCTGGGGACTCAGGTACCCAGGGGATGGGGGGCTCAGGTACCCTGGGCTGGGGGCTGGGGGACTCAGGTGCTCCTGGGGCTGGGGGCTCAGGCTACCCCTGGGGCTCAGGTACCCCTGGAGGATGGGGGGCTGGGGGCTCAGGTGCCCCTGGGGATGGGGGGCTCAGGTACCCCTGGGGGCTGGGGGGGCTCAGGTGCCCCTGGGGGCCAGGGGCTCAGGTACCCTGGAGGGGCTGGGGGCTCAGGTGCCCTGGGGCTCAGGTACCCCTGGGGGCTGGGGGCTCAGGTACCCCTGGGGGCGGCTGGGGGCCAGGGGCTCAGGTACCCCTGGGGAGCTGGGGGCTCAGGTGCCCTGGGGCTGGGGGACTCAGGTGCCCCTGGAGAGCTCTAGGTACCCCTGGGGTAGGGGGGATGCTGGGGGCTCAGGTATCCCTGAGGTGGACAATCCCCTTATCCTGCAGGTTAGGGGGTTTGGGGTGGGTAAATCCCCCTCTTAGGAGAGGTTTTCTGGGGGTTAAATCCCTTTTTTTTTCCATTTTAGGGGGAGTTTTCTGGGGGTTAAATCCTTTTTTTCCCATTTTAGGAGAGATTTTCTGGGGGGTTAAATTTTCCTTTTTTTAGGGTTTTTAGGGTTGGTAAATCCCCCTTTTTCCCTCTTTTAGGGGAGGTTTTCTGGGGGTTAAATCCCTTTTTTTCCCATTTTAGGGGAGGTTTTTGGGGGGTTAAATCTTCCCTTTTTTAGC
Source organism: Myiozetetes cayanensis (assembly GCF_022539395.1). Lineage (NCBI taxonomy): Eukaryota > Metazoa > Chordata > Aves > Passeriformes > Tyrannidae > Myiozetetes > Myiozetetes cayanensis. The sequence continues at coordinate 4,557 of NW_026087420.1, read as the reverse complement.
ATTTTTGGGATGGGTAAATCCCCCTTTTTCCCCATTTTAGGGGGTTTTTTGGGGTGGGTGAATCCCCCTCTTAGGGGAGGTTTTCTGGGGGTTAAATCCCTTTTTTCCCCCCATTTTAGGGTAGGTTTTTTGGGGGTAAATCTTTCTTTTTTAATTTTTTTGGGTGGGTAAATCCCCCTTCCCCCCGTTTCGGGGGGTTCTGGGTGTCCCCCTCGTTTCTGGGGGGTCTCTCCCCGTGTCCCCCCCTCCTCCCAGCCCGTCCCTGCCCCTGCAGGAGGAGCTGGACCAGGAGAAGATCCGGGAGCTCGTGATTTCCATGAGGCAGCAAATCCACGCCCAGAACGAGGCCGAGGTCGGAAAGCGCTGGAACTTCGAGGACGGGGTGGGTAGGGCTGGGCTCGACCCCCCTGGGGGGAGAACTGGGCTCAAATCCCCCCAAAAATCCCATCTAGGGGGGAGAAACTGGGCTTAAATTCTCCCTGGGGGGAGAACTGGGCTCAAATCCCCCCCAAAAATCCCCCCTGGGGGGAGAACTGGGCTCAAATCCCCCCAAAATCCCATCTGGAATGGGGTAGAACTGGCCTTGACCCCCCTGGGGGGAGAATTGGGCTCAAATCCCCCCAAAATCCCATCTGGGGGAAAAAACTGGGCTTAAATCCTCTCTGGGGGGGGAAACTGGGCTCAAATCCCCCCCAAAAATCCCACCTAGGGGGGGAAAACTGGGCTCAAATCCCCCCAAAATCCCCCCTGGAACAGGGTAGAGCTGGGCTTGAAACCCCTGGGGGGAAAATTGGGCTCAAATCCCCCCAAAATCCCACCTGGAACAGGGTGGAGCTGGGCTCGACCCCCCTGGGGGGAGAATTGGGATCAAATCCCCCCAAAAATCCCATCTGGAAAGGGGTAGGGCTGGGCTTGACCCCCCTGGGGGCAGAACTGGGATCAAATCCCCCCAAAAATCCCATCTGGGGGGGAAAACTGGGCTTGACCCCCCCCAATCCCCCCATCTGACCCCCCAAACCCCCCAATTTCAGATCAGCGCCCCTATTTGGGATTGCGACCCCCAAACCCCCCCAAATTTCAGATCAAGCGGCCCTATTTGGGATTGTGACCCCCAAACCCTGTGTTTGACCCCCAAACCTCCCCAAATCCCCCAATTTCAGATCAAACGGCCCTATTTGGGATTGTGACCCCCAAACCCCCTATTTGGGATTGTGACCCCCAAACACCCCCTAATTTGGGATTTTGACCCCCCAAACCCCCAATTCCAGATCAGCGCCCTATTTGGGATTGTGACTCCCCAAACCCCCCAAACCCCCCAATTCCAGATCAAGCGTCCCTATTTCCACGTGAAGCCGCTGGAGCGGGCTCAGCTGCGGAACTGGCGCGAGTACCTGGATTTATTTGGGATTGTGACCCCCCCATTTGGGATTTTGACCCCCCAAATCCCCCCAATTCCAGATCAAACGTCCCTATTTCCACGTGAAGCCGCTGGAGCGGGCTCAGCTGCGGAACTGGCGCGAGTACCTGGACTTCGAGGTGGCCTCGGGGAACCACGAGCGCACGATCGTGCTCTTCGAGCGCTGCGTCATCGCCTGCGCCCTCTACGAGGAGTTCTGGATCAAGGTGCCCCCGGTCCCGCCACTTCCCCCACTTTTTATTCCTTTTTCCCCCTTTTTCCCCCTTTTTCCTGCTTTTTTATCTCATTTTTCCTGCCTTTTTTCCCCATTTTTCCTGCCTTTTTCCCCATTTTTCCTGCTTTTTTATCTCATTTTTTCTGCTTTTTTTCCTCATTTTTTCTGCTTTTTTTCCTCATTTTCCCCCCCATTTCCCCCCATTTTCCCTCTTTTTTTCCCCATTTCCCCCTTTTCCCCCATTTTGTCCCCATTTCCCCTTATTTCCCCCCTTTTTGCCACATTTCCTCCTGTTTTCCCCCATTTTTCCCCATTTCCCTCCCATTTCCCCCCCATTTTGTCCCCATTTCCCCTCATTTTTCCTCTCATTTTTTCTCCCCATTTTCCCTTCATTTTCCCCCATTTTCCCTCTCATTTTCCCCTCATTTTCCCCCATTTCCCCCCCATTTTGTCCCCATTTCCCCTCATTTTTCCTCTCATTTTTCCCCCCATTTTCCCTTCATTTTCCCCCCATTTTCCCCTCATTTTCCCCTCATTTTTCCCCCCATTTTCCCCCTATTTTCCCCATTTCCCCCATTTTCCCCTCATTTTCCCCCATTTTCCCCATTTTTCCCCATTTTCCCTCATTTTCCCCCATTTTTCCCCCATTTTCCCCCATTTCCCCCATTTTCCCCCATTTCCCCCATTTTCCCCCTCATTTCCCCCCATTTCCCCCCATTTTCCCCTCATTTTCCCCCATTTCCCCCATTTTCTCCCCATTTTCCCCCATTTTTCCCCCTCATTTCCCCCATTTTGTCCCCATTTTCCCTCATTTTCCCCCATTTTCCCCTCATTTTCCCCCCCATTTTCCCTCATTTTCCCCCCATTTTCCCCTCATTTTCCCCCCATTTTCCCCCATTTTCCCCTCAGTTTCCCCCATTTCCCTGCTCAGTACACACGATATTTGGAGTCCCGGACCGTGCCCGGCGCCCGCAGCGTCTTCCAGAGAGCCTGCGGGTTCCACCTGCCCCGAAAACCCAACATCCACCTGCTCTGGGCGGCCTTCGAGGAGAAACAAGGTCAGGGCGGACCCGAAATCTGGGATGGGGACCCCAAAAAATCCCAGGGGAGCCCCAAAATCGGATGGGACCCCCAAAAAATCCCAGGGGAGCCCCAAAATCTGGGGTGGGGACCCAGAAAATCCCAGGGGAGCCCAAAAATCTGGGATGGGACCCAGAAAATCCCAGGGGGTCCCCAAAATCTGGGATGGGGACCCCAAAAAATCCCAGGGGGAGCCCCGAAATCTGGGATGGGACCCCCAAAAAATCCCAGGGGAGCCCCGAAATCCGGGATGGGACCCGGAAAATCCCAGGGGAGCCCTGAAATCTGGGATGGGACCCAAAAAATCCCAGAGGAACCTGAAAATCTGGGATGGGCCCCCCAAAACATCCCAGGGGAGCCCTGAAATCTGGGATGGGGACCCAGAAAATCCCAGGGGAACCCCAAAATCCAGGATGGGGACCCAGAAAATCCCAGGGGAGACCCGAAGTCTGGGATGGGACCCCAAAAAATCCCAGGTAATGTGGAGGAGGCGCATCCTGCAGGGGTTTGAGCTGGCTGTGCCGGGCCTGGCCATGGTTCTGGGATTCCAGGGACCCCCATACCCATTTAGGGACCCCAATAACCCCATTTTTTCCCCTTTTTTCCCCCTTTTTTCCCCATTTCCCTATCCCAGGTAACGTGGACGAGGCTCGGCGCATCCTGCATGGTTTTGAGCTGGCTGTTCCCGGCCTGGCCATGGTGCTGTGATTCCAGGGACCCCAATAACCCCCCCAGGGACCCCAATAACCCCCCAGGGACCCCAATAACTCCCCCAGGACCCCAATAACCCCATTTTTCCCCCATTTTTTTACTCTCAGGTAACGTGGACGAGGCTCGGCGCATCCTCCATGGGTTTGAGCAGGTTGTCCCCGGCCTGGCCATGGTGCTGTGATTCCAGGGACCCCCATACCCATTTAGGGACCCCAATAACCCCATTTTTCTCCTATCCCAGGTAACGTGGACGAGGCTCGGCGCATCCTCCATGGTTTTGAGCTCGCTGTCCCCGGCCTGGCCATGGTGCTGTGATTCCAGGGACCCCAATAACCCCCCCAGGGACCCCAATAACCCCATTTTTTCCCCATTTTTCCCTATCCCAGGTAACGTGGAGGAGGCTCGGCGCATCCTGCAGGGTTTCGAGCTGGCTGTCCCCGGCCTGGCCATGGTGAGGCTGCGCAGGGTGAGCCTGGAGCGCCCAGAACCCCCCAGGGACCCCAATAACCCCTTTTTTCCCCCTTTTTTTATCTCAGGTAACGTGGAGGAGGCTCGGCGCATCCTGCAGGGGTTCGAGCTGGCTGTCCCCGGCCTGGCCATGGTGCTGTGATTCCAGGGACCCCAATAACCCCCCCAGGGACCCCAATAACCCCTTTTTTTCCCCATTTTTTCCCTATCCCAGGTAACGTGGACGAGGCTCGGCGCATCCTCCATGGTTTTGAGCAGGTTGTCCCCGGCCTGGCCATGGTGCTGTGATTCCAGGGACCCCATACCCATTTAGGGACCCCAATAACCCCATTTTTTCCCCATTTTTTCCCTACCCTCAGGTAACGTGGACGAGGCTCGGCGCATCCTGCAGGGTTTCGAGCTGGCTGTCCCCGGCCTGGCCATGGTGCTGTGATTCCAGGGACCCCAATAACCCCAGGACTAATAACCCCCAGGGACCCCAATAACCCCATTTCTCCTATCCCAGGTAACGTGGACGAGGCTCGGCGCATCCTGCAGGGTTTTGAGGCCGCTGTCCCCGGCCTGGCCATGGTGCTGTGATTCCAGGGACCCCAACACCCACTTAGGGGACCCCAACAATCCCCTCTAGGACCCCAACAACCCCCCTAGGGACCCCAATAACACCCCA
>NW_026087419.1:0-71857 GCF_022539395.1 Myiozetetes cayanensis | reverse complement strand
GGAGCTGAACAAACTACTTGAAAAGGTGAGTAAATATTCAAACGCTTCACATATGATGCTACATCTGGACTACTAAAAGTGTCAAAGTTGATTTTCAGCTGTGCTGCATCACGTTGGTGACTGTGGAGCAGATCTCCTTGCCCCTCCTTGCACTGCTGTAGTGCTGTAGTCCTTAGTCTAAGGAAAGATAAAAGATATAACATGCTAGTCAATATAGAGATTATACACTTCTCATATCACTGCTTCTTGTTTCCTTCTGCACTTCAGCAATAGAGTATGCTTGATTTAACTGGTTTTTAAACACTAACTCCTTTGTCATCACAGTAAGAAGAGCAATCCTGTGCATCTTCCATAGAAGTAGCCTCTTTATTTTGCTGTTTTGTTAGTAAATTAGCTAGTATTTCACTTCTCTAGTATCACTGCAAATAAGATGTTTATAAAGGCATTTCCAAGCAGGCTTTGAGAAGAATTAATTGTAGAGTTGCAAAGCATTATAATTAAGAGACGAAAGAGGCATTGCAATCTTCATGGTATTTAATGTGTCATCTTTTTCCTATCTCTTAAATCCAATAATCTGCAAATCACCACTATATTGGAGCATTATATCTAATATAACTTATGCCGAGTTGCATCACATGCACACCCTTTTTCTTAAACAATGTTTAGCAGACAACTGAGTGTGGAAACTAGACTGTTTTACATTAGTCAGAAGTACATTCTTGCCTTGAACATGTTCCTGCACTGGAGCAGAAAATAAGAATGAAAAAAAGAGAAATATAAATACATAAAAATAAAAAGTAAAAAAATTAGACTCATATATAGTGCAAATCAATTTTACTCAAGTCAATACAGCTATGCTGATATTCACTAGATGAGGGTTCAGTTTAAAATTTCTAGCAGTAGAAGCAGACATTTCAGCATTACCTGCGGCTTTTACAGCACACCAGTATTTTAAGGATGCAACAAAACAGCAACCCACAGTGTAGCCATTGCTTCCTTGTAGCTGGTTGTTTATTTTAGACAGAAAGAAATCTGTTCCTTTCAAAATATAATAGAAATTATGGAAATATATGGAAATATAATGGAGATTATGACCACGGACTTCCAGAGAGCTAACTTTAGCTTCTCTGGGGACCTGTTTTAGAGGAATACCATGGGATAGGGCTCTAGAAGACAAGGGAGTCCAAGAGAACTGATCAATATTTAAGCACCACGCCCTCCAAGCTCAAGACCAGTGTATCCCCATTAGCAAGAAATCAAGTAAAGGTGGCAGAAGACCTGCAGGGATGAGCAGGGAGCTCCTAGTAAATCTCAGGTGGAAGAAAGAAATGTATGGGACGTAGAAAATGGACAGACCAAGTGGGAGGACTATAGGAACATCATCAAGGTATGCAGGGATGCAACAAGGAAGGCCAAGGCACACTTGGAATTGAGTCTGACAAAGGACATCAAGGACAACAAGAAGGTCATCTACAAAGATATTGGCAGTAAAAGGAAGATTAGGGAAAATGTGGGGCTGCAACTGAATCACATGGGTGTCCTAATGTGGTGGATTGACCTTGGCTGGATGCCAGGTGCCCACCAAAATACTCTATCACTCCCCTTTGCAGTCAAACAGGGGAGAGAAAATAAGATGGAAAATGACTCATAGGTTGAAATAAGGCAATTTACTAAAGCAAAAGTGAAAGTCTGCGGGCACACAAGCAAAGAGAAAAAAAGTTTATTCTCTTCTCTACTTCCCATCGGCAAGCAATGTTCAGCCACTTCCCAGGAAGCAGGGATGCTATGGGGAAATGAACTCCATCTCAGCCACACCCAATACAAGTTCCATCCCTTATTCCATGTCATTTGTGTCAGATTCCACATAAATTATATATCTTCTGACTATTCCATTCTATTTATTTCTCATTACTGAAATACCTTCTTGCCAACACATAAAACTTAAACTACATCCTTAAACTATAGTTAGACCCCACATACAGATTTATATATTTTCATTAACTATTATCCCTTGTCCTTTCACTGATAGAGATTATTTTCCCATTTCATGGGCTTCCTCCACCCCTCCAGATCCATGACTTGGGCTCCATTCCATCAGGATGCGTACTCAGGACAGGAGAAGCAGCACAATTGACCATTGGGCACCAGTATCAGCCCAACTAGGGTCATAGTTGCACTCTCCTGGTGATGCCTTAATATTCTTAAGAATTGTAGCAAATATGGATTTTTAGTATAACTGTAAAGTTTCTAACACTTTAGAATAGCAGTTGACTGTTACCAAACCCTGTTCTCATGCTTCATATAGAATTTTCCAAATTCTTCAGGTTTGTTTAATGTTCTTTTCAAGGGAAAAAACTCTAGCAAGCACATCTTGTTTGGGACATATGCCTAGAAGAACATAATAAGATATTATAGCCAAAGCAACTGTGAAGGCCCAGGAACCTTGGAGGAGTTCCAAAGGCCACGTGTGCTGTGAGGAGAAAGAAGATGAGGCAGAAAAGGGTCTTGAGACCTCTGACTCAATTCCGGGGAGGCATGCCAGGGGGTTAGATCTGAGGAGGTCCTGGGGGTGGATGGTTCTCAGATTGGATGGATTAGTGCTATAAAATTGTAGAACCCCTTGACACTCACAGGCACTTTATGTATTTACTGCACCATAAAGTGCTTTATTAAAAGAACTGGTTTTTACCTTATCTATTCTAATATTGTCCAGAAAGTTTTTTCTATTTTAGGCAACACTTGCTCCCCACAAAGTTCACTATTCATCAGTGAATGGCTTGATATGCATGCAGGTAACCCCAGGCACCAGGCTGTGACTAAATTCTTAAAGAAAATTTATTTTAACAGTCAAGAACACTGCAATATATATCTAAATGATCAATATAGCTGGCTGAAAAGGTGAAAACAGAACCCCATTTTGATGCTTTTATAACAACACCTTTTGTATGCTCAATAAAACACCAGGCTGTGTTTACTCCCTGTGCTTTATGACCTACCTGTCTCCCCTGTGGGGGCCTCCAGGCATGTCTATGAGAATTTTATTACTTGTAGCAAGGGATTTACCTCTTGGAAGACAGTTAAAGAGAACATACACAGCATCCTGCATGAGAACAAATTCCTTCCCATGTTAAAGCTTTTCCCTGGCAGCAAAAGTTTCTTTCAGTGGGTGTTCACCTCTCCCTCCTCGTCATTTCTTCCAAAGGTCTCTGAACCTATATTCCACTCCCTCGCTCAAGGAAACATTCCCACTGGGACTAGAAATATAGAGCATAAAAATGTGCAGAGGCACGTGGCAAAGCATATATAATCTGGTATTAGTAGAGAATTATCTTGGTCCGACAGAGAGATATCCGTGATGTTCGTCACACTCGTGTGATGACTTGTGCAGAATGCCAAACAGATCACCACCTTGTGCGCTGTAAACTTAACCTCCACCTTAAGTTCGAACCTAAAAAGGGTGGCATTCCTAGAAGGACACTTCAAGTTAACAGTCTTCAAATAGCTACAGTGAGGGACAGTTTCCAGGCAAATCTTCAATCCAGGCTCGAAGTCCATTCCACAGATCTCTCTCCTGAAACACTTTGGCAACTTATTAAAAATAGCATTCTGCAGTCCTCTGAAGAATCATTAGGGTTCTCCTTCAAGAAAAACAAGGACTGGTTTGATGAAAACAATCATGAGATCCAGGAATTGTTGAGAAAGAAGAGAACTGCTCACCAAGTCCACCTTGCTCAGCCATCTTGTCATATAACAAAAGCAGCCTTTCGACTCGCATGCAGCAAGCTACAACAGAAACTTCATGACATCCAGAACAAGTGGTGGACCAATCTAACGGAAAAAATCCAATTATGTGCAGATACAGGTGACTACAGGGGATTCTATGAGGCTCTGAAAACAGCCTATGGTCCTACACACCAGGTTCAAAGCCCTTTACTCAGTGCAGATGGCCAAATGCTTCTCACAGATAAAGTTTCCATTTTGAATGGATGGTCTGAACACTTTCAGACTCTCTTCAGTACTAGCCGTGTAGTTCAAGACTCAGCAATGCAGTACATTTCACAACAACCAGTGAAAACTGAACTGGATACTACCCCCACCATGGGAGAAACTCTTAAAGCAATACAGCAGGTGAAAATTGGCAAGGCAGCTGGGGTTGACAAAATCCCACCTGAAATCTGGAAACACGGTGGCCAAGCACTCCATACTAAGTTTTATGAATTTGTGGTACGCTGTTGGGAATGAGGTGAACTGCCTTCAGACCTTCGTGACGCTGTCATCGTCACCAAGAGGAAAGGAGATAAATCAGACTGCTCAAACTACCAAGGTATTACTCTGGTTTCCATTGCTGGTAAAATCCTTGCAAGAATTCTTTTGAACAGATTAATACCCACCATAGCAGAAGATTTTCTACCTGAAAGCAAATGTAGTTTCCGAGCCAACAGAGGTACCACAGACATGGTATTTGTTCTCAGACAACTGCAAGAGAAGTGTAGGGAACAGAACAAAGGACTCTATGTTACCTTTGTTGATCTCACCAAGGCTTTCGATACTGTGAGCAGAAAAGGTCTGTGGCAGATTTTGGAACGCTTAGGATGTCCCCCCAAGTTCCTCAAAATGATCATCTCACTTCATGAGGACCAGCGTGGTCAAGTCAGATATGGCGATGCACTTTCTGAGCCCTTTCCAATAGCCAGTGGTGTGAAGCAAGGCTGTGTTCTTGCAACAACTTTATTTACAGTCTTCTTCAGCATGACACTCCAAAGGGCCATGGCAGACCTCGATGATGAAAACGGTGTCTACATCCGATATCGTACAGATGGGATCCTATTCAACCTAAGGCAACTGAAGGCCCACACTAAGACCTTAAATCATCTTGTCCGTGGGCTGCTTTACTCTGATGATGCCACCCTCATCGCCCACACAGAAGGAGCTCTGCAGCGTTTAACATCCTGCTTTGCAGAGACTGCTGAGCTTTTTGGACTGGAAGTCAGCTTGAAGAAAACAGAAGTTTTCTATCAGCCTGCACCTCAGGAAGTCTCCCATCATCCCCATATCACCATTGGTGAAACAGAGCTCAAATCAGTCCAGCAGTTTAATTACCTGGGAAGCATCATCTCCTCAGACGGTAAGATTGATGCAGAAATAGACAACAGGTTAGCTAAGGCATACAGAGCTTTTGGTAAACTCCATAAAAGAGTATGACAAAACAAACACCTGAAGAAAAGTACAAAGATCAGTGTTTACAGAGCCATTGTACTGTCTACTCTTTTATATGGTTCTGAATCATGGGTCATTTACCGCCACCACTTGCATCTCTTAGAAAGCTTCCATCAACGCTGCTTCCGTACAATCCTAAACATCCACTGGACGGATTATGTGACCAACACGTCTGTCCTTGAACAGGCAGCAGTCATGAACATTGAGGCCATGCTGCTGAGAACACAGCTGCGCTGGGCAGGGCACGTCTCCAGGATACAGGACTACCGCCTCCCTAAGATTGTGCTCTATGGGGAACTTGCCACTGGCTGCCGCAAGAGAGGAACCCCAAAGAGGAGATACAAGGACTGCCTGAAACAATCCCTCAGCCTTGGCCATATTGATCACCACCATTGGTCTACCCTGGCCTCCAATCGGGAGGCCTGGAGACACAACATCTATAATGCTGCTGCTTCTTTTGAGAACACACGCAGGGTCACTCTTGAGGAGAAAAGACAAGACAGAAAGAGTCGCGTCTTGTCGATATCACCAGTCTTTCTGCTGTACCTTCTGCAACCGGACTTGTCTATCTCGCATTGGCCTTTTTAGCCATCAGCGCTCTTGTAGCAAGCGTGGGTAGAGCCCTTCTTAAATCTTCGTTCGCGAAACCTAACCATGATGATGAGTAGAGCACGCAGCAGAAGTACTCCTGACACTATAGTAAATATGCAGTGCCACCCCCTTGATGGGGGCAGAGGGGCCAATGTAGGTATCTGCCAGGCAGTCAAACCTATGGACCCTGCTTAATTTTCTTCCAGGGTCTATGTAATCTCCTCAAATACAACTAAGTATAATTGGACATACTTAATCAAAGCATTCCTGCAGATATTTAAAGCTTCTTGTTGTTATTTGGCCCATTACCAAACAGCTGTCTTCCTAACCAGTTCCTGCAGAGAGCATAGTAGTACTGCCAGGTGTGGAATGAAAGTTTTCCAGTACACTAGGAAGATGTATAATTTTTTAGGGCCCTGTATCTTCTTTGGATTAATGACCCCATTCTGGTCCTGTGAGCAGGACTGCAGTGATTCAGCAGGATGAAACACCACCTCCCAGGGATGTACATTTTTCCTGAGCCTCCCCATAAGGGTAACCACATCTGGTACTGTAACTGTAAGTAAGGGGTGGACTGTGTCCAAGTGGTCATAATTAACAACCATTCTCCAAGTACTGTTTGAGTTTCGAACAGACCAAATAGAGTTGGTAGAAGCAGTCAATGTATTTCTAATGATTTCAATTCCCTGGAGTGCCTGAGTGCTGTCCCCCTCCTCAGGAGTGCGAGATTGTCATAGTTCTGATTTTTAGCAAAGAATTTTTTCTTTCCCTTCCCTCTGCCTTGTGTGTGTGTGCTCTGTATATTGCCCATTAGGTGAACAAAAGAATCGGCCTGGCCCAGTAATAACCAAGAGATTTGTTCCCTTGACAACGAAGGGGGGGAGTTGGCTGGTGTGTGACTGGAAGGGGGTGGAGGCTGGGGGGGGAGGAGAGTCTCTCTCTCTCTGCCGGGGTGAGAGGCTGCTGCGGGCTGCAGACACTGCCAGGTTCCTTTGTCTTTTTCCTGTCGGAGGGGAGTTTCTGGCTGCCGCTCTTGGCTCACCTCTGGCTGGCTGCAAGCCCTGCTTACAACAGACCCTAATCAGCTGAAGTTTGTGAGTTTTCTTCCATTGGGAGAACTTTCTGTTTTATTGCTGTTGTTTTCCTTCCCCTCCCTCCCGCCCCACCTGGTAGCAGCCAAGGATCTCACAGCGCCGCCTGGTGACGGGCACTGGACATTACAAGTTCTACTCCATCAGTGATCCAACAGCGCCACCTGGTGACTACAATAGGACACTACAAGGTTTTTTTTCCACACCTTCAGTGACCCAACAGCGCCACCTGGTGAATGGTACAGGACATTACAAAATGATGCAGGGGCACCTCTAATCACTTGCCTCCACATTGGCTCTGTACATGAAATCTTCTCTGGTTCTAAACAGTCATAATAATCTGAGTTGCAATAACTGAGTTCCAGCATAGCTAATTCTCGTAAGTATTGGACGCCTTCTTCTGCACTCGTCCACTTTTTCGGAGAACTCATTAAGTATTCTTTAAATGGATATTTTTCCCTCACAGTATGGAGGATTCGGAGCCAGAGACTGAGATTGTATGTCTCTCTTGTGATTTCTTGTTCTATTTCACGGTCTTGAGCGAGGGATCCTAGCTGCTGTGCTTCATGACCCTCTAACAAGTGGCTTCTGGTTCCATTATCCCAACATCGTACCAGCCAGGTGAGAATTTGTTCACCAGGCCGGCGGCTGTAATCCCGTCGTAGATCCCGGAGCTCTGCTGGGGTCATTGTTCGCAGTACCTCACTCGTTCGCACAACCGCTGCTCCAGAATAAGGGTCTCCCCTAGGTGGAACCATTTCATCTCCCCTTCTGACGCTTCTACGTGGAACTGCTTTCTCTCTCTCTCTACCTATCTCACGTGGAGGCAGAGACTGAGCATGTAGCGGGGATAGACTTCTACTCTGTTGTCTAAGCCCAAGAGGTGGAGGTAGCGAGTAGTCCTTCAGACTTTGGTATGAAGGTCTCAACCGTTCTTCAGTATCCTCTGCTGGAAAGTCAGGAAGAGAATATTTGGGTGTCAGCCTTGTCTTTGGTGGTTTATTGGCCATCTGTGCTGCCGCCCCTTCTTCCTTTAGGTGCACTCCCTTTTCCTTTGGACGTGCTTCTAATTCTTTTGGGCATGCTCCTTCTCTCGCTGCTGCTTCTTCCTCTTTTGCAGACATCCATTCGTCCATAGCTGGATGGGATAGGTTCCATGGGGCTAGCAAGTCCCTTTGCTCCTTCTTCTTCTTCTTCTTCTCCTTCTATATGCCTTAATCGTGGAACTAGGCCTGTAGCTTCTGCAGTATCCCTTATCCATACCTTCTTCTTAGTTAGGGGGGCAATAGTGATTCTCGGGTTGGTAGTCTGGGTCTTCATCTCTGTCGTAACCTTAACATTAGATGTCGTAGTTTGAGTTCCACTGTCCATGAGATCTATGGTCTGGACTCCAGTTTCAACAGATTTAGCAGAAGCTATGGTGACTTCAAGTTGAGTCGGAGTCCCACACTCAATTGACTTAATAGAGATGGCACTGACTTCAGGTTGGGTCTGTGTTCCACGTTCAGTTGAATTAACGGAGACAGCGCTGACTTCAGGTTGAGTTTGAGTTCCACACTCAGTCAGCTTAACAGAGACGGCACTGACTTCGGGTTGAGTCTGTGTTCCACATTCAGTCAGTTTAACAGAGACGGTGCTGATTTCGGGTTGAGTTTGTGTTTCACACTCAGTTGACTCAATAGAGATGGTGTTGACTTCAGGTTCAGTCTGGATCCCGATGTCTGTGGACTCAATAGGGGCATCATTTGTTTCAGGCGACATAGTTTGACTTTCTGCCTCTGTCCTAGGCTTTTGATAGTGATCTATGGTAGCTCCATAAGCTGTCACTAGACCCCAACATAAAGCAAGGAGCTGTGTATTTGGGTCATCTTATGAAAGACATCCTTCAACTAAACAACGTGCCATCTCATCAGGATTAGACATGTGTTCTGGCGTGAAGTCCCAAACAATGGGAGGTGCCACACGCCCTACCAGTTTGCCAAAATTTACCCATGCTCCTTGCCATCCAGAGACTGACCTTTCCAAGACCCTTCCCAAAGTTCCAACGAATCCTCTAGAGGTCTTACCTTTTCTACAAGATGAAAAGCAACACAACACCATTCTTCCAGTTTTAAATAACTCTTTCATGGCCTTCACCAGTACTAGGATTGTCACTAAACAATTTAAGTAAAAATTGGAACCAATTGTAATGATAGGGATCTCCTTTAGCAGACCTTTGATGTCAAAATTGAGGGAAGTGAAATACTCCTTCCATTCATTCCAATCAAGGAAAGTGAGATACTCCTTCCATTCATCCCAATCAAAGAAAGGGACATACTCCTCCCATTCATCTTCAGTTGGACGTTTCCCTACAGGATAACCCAAAACAGGCACAAATATAGCTAATACAATGAAACAAGTAGTTAGAATAGCCATTGTTATATTATTCTTTCTCTCTGTTCTTAAACAATAGGTTTGTTTATATAAACAAGCCTCTCTTGGCAGTTTTCCCAGTAACTGTTCCAAAACAAAGCAGGATAACCAAAACAATCTCCCCGTACCAGGCCACCAAAAAATCGGTGATAGTTTGGACTTGGTTCCCTGCCAAATGCCTGAAAGTCACTACAGCAGCCCCCTTCCCCCCTCCCTTCTCCTCTTAGGGCAAAGAAAAAAACTATAAAAAATTAAAGGACCCAAAGTCAAGCTGCTTATATAAAAATATATATATTTATGTAAATTACAGTTATATACAGTCAAGATGCTATATACACAGTAAAAGGGGATCCACCCACTGAAGGGATAGGGAAAGGGGAAAAAAGGGACGAAAAGGAACAAAAGGGACACCGAACAGGTATACCTCATCAAACTCAAGAACTATACTAGTAACTAACAAAACAGATCTCACCACTTCCCTTAGAAAAGCAGGATTGGCAGACACAGCCAGCACTCTCCGAACCCCCCACGTGGCAGGCCAGCGGTCGCTGCAGGCCTCAGCTTTAGATAAGCGAGACCAATGCAAGGACCTACTGTTCCCGACCCTCGCCGGAAGAGAAGAGAGGTCTCTAATCTCCAACTTATTTATACTCTGGTTTACGTAAAAATCGTATGGAATACTGGGTACTTGGCCACTTCCTTGGTTACAAACTGGTCACCAGGAAGGTCTAGATAAAAACCATCACACACATGGAGGACAGTGTTGCCTTAAGAGACTGCAGAGAAAAAAGACTCCAGGTCAGTTTAGTGTAAGGAGATATGATAAGGAGAGTAGGTTCTTTAATCTCAGGCCTGAGGCCCAGGGAATACATGACGTGCACCCCTCTAGACAGCAGTTCTATGATTTTATGATAAGGTCCATCCAATCCTAGATTTGTCCACCTCCAGTTCTACCCCCTGACCCGCCCCTTTAGAAATTGGGTTTGGGGTCTTTAGGACCCCTTCTTCCTCATCTTCATCTTCTTCGCAGCACGTACAGTCCTTGGAGTTCCTCCAAAGTTCTGGGCTTGAAGGTCACTGTGTCTGTGTGATATCTTCTGGTCCAGACCTTTTACCTTGAAAAGAAGACTAAACACGCTAACGGAATTTAGAGGGATTGATATGGAATGGGGTAACGTAGCTGGGTATGTGTAACTACTATGTTAAGGGTAAGGGATATAAGGGATATAATACAGTTACATTAAAATGTACATTTACTATACAATTACTTCTAAAATCTACAGAAATTAAAAAAACCTAAAAACTCTGAGGCATCAACAGGGATGTGATTCAAAACAGCCAGCACGGTTTCACCAAGGGCAAACCCTGCCTGACCAACCTAGTGGCTTTTTATGATGGAGTGACTACATCAGTGGACAAGGGAAGAGCTATGATGTCATCTATATGGGCTTCTATGAGGTCTTTGACATGGTCCCCCACAACATCCTTCTCTCTAAATTGGAGAGAGATAGATTTGATGGATGGACTACTTGATGGATAAGGAATTGGTTGAATTGTCTCATTCAGAGGATCGTGGTCATCAACTCAATGTCTGGATGGACATCAGTGACAAGTCGTGTCCCTCAAGGGTCCATATTGGGACGAGTGTTATTTAATATCTTCAACAATGACATAGATAGTGAGATCGAGTGGACTCTAAGCAATTTTGCAGATGACACCAAACTGACACAACTGAAGGACTGGATGCCATCCAGAGGGACCTGGACAAGCTCAAGAAGAGGGCCCATGGGAACCTTATGAAGTTCAACAAGGCCAAATTCAAGGTGCTGCACCTCAGTTGGGGTAACCCCTGGTATCAATACCGGCTGGGGGATGAAGGGATTGAGATCAGTCCTGCCAAGGACTTGAAATTATGGGTAGTTGAAAAACTGGACATAAACTGGCACTTTGTACTTGCATCACAGGAAACCAACTATAATCCTGGGCTACCTCAAAAGAAGTGCGGCCAACAGGTCGAGGGAAGTAATTCTGCTCCTCTCCTTCTCTGTCATGAGACCCCACCTGTAGAACTGCATCCAGCTTTGAGGTCCTCAGTACAAGAAAGACATGGACCTGTTGAAGTGGGTCCAGAGGAGGGTCACTAAAATTTTTAGAGGGATGGAACACCTCTTCTATGAGAAAAGGCTGAGAGAGTTGGGATTTGTTCAGCCTGGAAAAAGATAAGGCTCCAGGGCAACCTTATTGCAGCCTGTCGTGGGTCGAGGCAGGATCACGACACGGCTTCAGGATACCAGCTCATTTTATTACCACAGTGCAACTACTTATACAGTCCTAGATGACACATGTACACGCACCATTGGTTTACCACTAACATAATAACTCATGATTGGACACACAGCCACACGTCTGAACACAATAGGTCAGCATTCTTGACAGGAAACCCATTCTGTGTTACAGTCCTTTCTGTCCATAGCTGACCCTCTGCCAGGTATAGGCGTTCCATCTTTGTTATCTCAGCTTACAGAGAGCCCAGAACCAGCTGGGCTCCCCCACAGCAGCCTTTCAATACTTAAAGGGGGCTTATAAGACAGATAGGGACAGACTTGTTAGTAGGGCCTGTTGCAATAGGATAAGGGATAATGGTTTTAGACTAAAAGAGGGTAGATCCAGTTGAAGATGTCCCTGCTCATTGCAGGGGGAGTGGACTAAATGACCTTTGAAGTTTCCTTTCAACCCAAACCACTCAATGGTAACCTTTTAAATTGTGTCCAAGTGAATACTTTATGAACTTTCAGGAACTGTTTTGTCTGGCATATTTTCAAGGAAAATTTGATCTATCTTGTAAAACCCTAAAATTTCTGAAATACTAAGCAAATGGTTTTATCATAGTGCCAGAAGAATCTAAGGTACATAATATAAATAAAAAAACCCAATCGATAGGCAAGTGCTGTACAGTTTCAGTATATAACGTGCTGGTTTAAAGGTAAACCAGCAGGAGAAATTAACCCAACTCAAAAGAGATTATGAGTCAGAATTACAATTTTGTTGGGGTAGACGGCGGTTCTGCAGAACCCCTGATGAAGGATATAGAGGTGAAGGATTTTGACTTAGACATTTTGAAGCCATTTCCCTAAGGAATTCACTGGGGCCTTGAAAGACTTGAAAAGGTGCCAGAACTGACCAGTGAGAGAAGAATGTAAATAAGGAGTGAATATCCAATTATGTGTGAAGGCTAGTAATAAATTATAGATAGGGAGCTAATAATAGAAAGGCATGTAATGTTCTGTTTGCAGTGTGAGTGCAGTGTGTGTGTGAACAAGAAATTATTAAACTGGATGAATCAATAAAGCTGACTGTCAGACTATCATCATAAAGGTACCTGGGTTTTATTTTGTGGCCGTCCTAACTATTACAACACAATTTAATAAAAATATTACAATAAATACAATTATACAAATGAACAATTGGTTTTAACCCACAAAACCCCAGATATATAACCCGGCACCCTGGGGCACAAACAGAATGGTGTTCGTTGGCCCCAGTGTGGAGCCCCATGTGGGCCCCCTGAGTCCAAAAGTAAAAGGAGAGGAAGAACCTGTTGGTGCGAGTGATGGTCACAGTCCAGTTGAGAGTGGTGGTTGCAGTTTGGTTGAGGTTCTGGTCCTCCTCTGGATCCCACTAGTGGTACCACAAGTCCCAAGACCCCAAGATTATATACACTCAGGTTCAGGCAGGAATGCCCAATACCTTCCCCAGGGCAGGGAGTTCCACAATGGGTGAGTTGTGGGTGTGAGGACAGGAACATCCTCCTATCTCACAGGCCTCTTAAAACCTGGAAGGGTCAGGTGTGCTCTGGGCAGCTGCTGCAAATGGTCTATTGTTAACAGTTTCTGGGAAATGACGTAGAGGGTGTAGAATACGCAGTTTGGGTTACACCCACACAGTGATGAACTGGTCCTGGCTGCTCTAACTAGGACAACATGGAAGTAGATAAATGAACTTCACAGTACTCAACCTCAATATTGATTTGAAAAATTATGAACCATGGATATAATACCACTGCTTTTATTTGTAGGTATCATGCCATGATTTCACAGGGGTGAAAGGATGGATTGGAGATGATATGTAAGGTAGAGAAGCAATGAAAGGAAGGAACTGCAAGAAAGTGGAAAGTGGAACATGCAGTACAGGTGAAAAAACAAGGATGGAATATTGTCATTGTATGTTGAGGACGGTCAAGAATATAAACTAGACACCTTTCTGATTATGGCCTACATTCAGCTTTTTATTACTTCGTCCAGTATATTACATCTTGTTCTCACACAACTGCACTCACACACTGTGTCTGCAGAATCTTACATACCAAAACTATTCTTAGCTCTGTTATCTATATATTATTACCAACCTTCACATATGATTGGATATTCACTTCTTATTTACATTCTTTCCTTGCTGCTAGGCTCCAAAGCCTTGCTACATCCTCCAACAGAATATCAGCAAGCAGGACTAGAGAATACTCCAACTGCATCATCACCATCAGACATCCCAGCTTAGATTAATTTTACAGTTTAAGTCTAGTTGGTTGTTTCACAAAGTTTATTTTCAGAACACCACATCACATGAGTTGTATTTATCATTACTTGTTTTTCTATCAAACATAATAGGGAACATTTTTTTAGTTATGCGGTTTCATGTGTTTGATACTTTTTTTGGCATTCTTATGCCTGGAAGCCATTGCAAACTGACCAGAGAGCCATTGCTTTTCTTCTGAACTTCTGTGGCCAATATAACCACAGGAAACCCAAGAGATTGGGATTTCAAATTAAAGAAGTGCATTATGAAAGAGATAACTTTTGATAAACACTGTAGTGGTGGTCCTGGGAGTAAATGGAAATTAGAGGGGAGAGATAGCTATCTTATAGAATATGACAGTTAAGAGGCAACAGCATTAAATGAAATGTTAAGTATCTTAGACAGGAATTAATCCTCTGAACAGACAAACCAAATCCATCTCTAGAGGAAGTGGATAGTTTAGTTGAATCAAAGATTAATTTGGCCCAGTGTATTGATAATAGGATATAGAGGTTGAAAATGGTATGTAAAAAAGATGAATTGGAAACAGATTTGTTCTTCAAGATGCAATTGGACAGGGTACTAGATAATATCTCATAGGTTCCCTTTTTACATGGAAGGTTGGACCAGATGATCTTTTGATGTCCCTTCCAATCTTGACTATTATATGATTCTAAGATCTAAAGATGTCAGGAAGCATTTTTAGAGTTGGACATTTCTGGGGGAGACAGGGAGAGAGACAGGGAGAGAAGTGTCACTGAAGTAACTACTGGATGCATTCAGAAGCTGAAGTATAAAGGGAAGCATTCTGTAATGAATATTTTCTCTGTAGCTTAAAGTGCATCAGAAGATCTGTGCATGGATTGTTGTTTAAACTATTAGTCCTCCCATCACAATATCCATTTGCAGAACGAATCTATAGGAGCAAACATTATGCAAAAAACTTTGTCATACTTAAGGAAAACTTGAGGTGTTTTCTGTCAAATTGCATGTTGTTACACAACTCTTAAAGTAAAACAAAAAAACAAAAGACAATTTATTTTGAAATCTCAAATCAAAGTGGTAATTTTGTTATTTACTTTCTCCTGGGAAAAGTGATTGTTTGTTCACAATTTATAT
Organism: Myiozetetes cayanensis; assembly: GCF_022539395.1. Lineage (NCBI taxonomy): Eukaryota > Metazoa > Chordata > Aves > Passeriformes > Tyrannidae > Myiozetetes > Myiozetetes cayanensis. The sequence continues at coordinate 56,855 of NW_026087419.1, read as the reverse complement.
ATTTCTTTGAAATACCTTTGGATATAAATGTTTTGCATTAAAGAACTTTTCAAGAGAAAAGATTTGATTAGTTCTGTTGTGGTTTAACCTCACCTGTTAACAAAGTACCGTGCAGAAGTTTACTCAGTCCCCTTGTCCCTGGTGGGGAGGAGAACCAAAACAAAAATAAGTAAACCTCATGGGTTGAGATAAGAACAGTTTAATGACTGAAGCAAAATAAAATATAATAATAATACTGTATTGGGTTTGTGTGGCCAGGTTTTGGTAGTGGGGGAGGGGCTACAGGGTTGGCTTCTGTGAGAAGCTGATAGAAGCTTCCTCCATGTCTGGCAGAGCCAATTCCAGCTGGCTCCAGGACAGACCTACTGCTGACCAAGGCCGAGCCAATCAGGAATGAGAGTAACGCCTCTGGGGTAACACATTAAAGAAAGAAAAAAAGAATTATTGTGCAGATGTAATTGTGGCCAAAGAGGAGTGAGAATATGTGAGAGGAACAACTCTGCAGACACCAAGGTCAGTGGAGAAGGAGGGGGAGGAGATGCCCCAGGTGCCAGAGTTGAGGTTCCCCTGCAACCCATGGAGGTCACTGGGGATGCAGAGATCCACCTGTAGCCCATGGAGGAGACCCACACCAAAGCAGGTGGATGCCCAAAGGAGGCTGTGAATTCATGGGAAGCCTGAGCTGCAGCAGGCTCCTGGTAGGGACCTGGAGACCTGTGGAGAGAGGAGCCCATGCTGGAGCAGGTTTCCTGGTAGGACTTGTGACCCTGTGGGGGACTCATGCTGGAGTAGGCTGTGCCTGAAGGACTGCACCCCATGGAAAGGGACCTATGTTGGAGCAGTTTGTGAAGAACTGTTGCCTGTGGGAAGGACTCAGGTTGGAGAAGTTTGTGGAGAACTGTCTCCCATGGGAGGCACACCATGTTGGAGCAGGGGAAGAACTCTTCCCCCTGAGCAGCAGCAGAAACAACCTGTGATGAACTGACTATAACACCACCCCCCCAACACCCCCCCCGCCCATGCCCCCCGTGTAATGGGTTTATGGGGCCGAGTTTTGATAATGGGGGGAGGCTATAGGGGTGGCTTCTGTTCTTTGCTTATGGTATTGATTCCCCTAAAGTTCACAATCACCTTATGAACTGGGGATTCTGGGACCCACTTGTGTATTATGAACTCCTGGAGTGTCACAACTGTGGTAGTATTTTGTCTGTTGTATGTTGCTTTATTGTTGTTGTGTTGGTTTGTTTTGTGTTGGAAACCAAATCGAGCTTCTGGAGGTATTGTTCCTTCTGAACCGGTCATAGGAACATCTTGCTAAGGAGTTTTTATGGGAGTGGGATCTGAGAAATTGACTGTGAAGACACCACACAGCCTACAACCCAGAATTAGAATTTGTCCATATTGTAATTGTTCATTGTATGTTCGTGCTTTATATAATAATTGTGGGAAATATATTCTTGAACCCCAGAGCACGTAGGAAATACGCTTAGACTGTTCTTTGAATTTCTATTGTATTAGATGTGGAGCTACTCAGAGCTTGGAAAAAACTCAGTGGGCTAGGTTTTATTGTTGTAGCATGCACAGATACGTATATTTTCTAATACACACAGGCTTTTTATAGAGTGTGCATTTTGCTGACAGTTCTGTGAAGTTGTGTGTTGATTTGTGGTCTTAGGGCAACATCTTGTGGATTTATGCAATTGTGCAGGTTAGTTGTGAGTTGCTGTGAATTTTAGGAGGTTTTCGATCAAGAGAGTGTGTTTGAATTTGAGATCATTAGTGTATCACAGATTTAATCATGGGAGTTAAAATGAGTAAAGAAATAAACACTAAAACTCCTGTGGGGTGCATATTAAAACATTGGAGAGATCTAGGAGGAATTCCAGGAGGGAATTAAGGCAAAAGAACCTTCTTAAAATAATGCCAAAATTGGTGGCTGTTGTATAAATTAGATGATGGTGAAAAATGGCCACTGCAAAGAAGTCTTAATTACGTCATCTTGTAGCTTATGTTGTTCCTTCGCAGGGAACAGAAGTGGGACGTAGTTATGTATGCAGACATGTTTTTTACTTTAAGGAATAAACCTGAGTGGTAGAAAATTTGAGGTATTAATACAACTCCCCAAGACCCTCTTGTCTTGGCATTGGAGAAGAGTCAGAAAACGTGATGCACGCAACATAGGTCAGAGGTGTCTTAAGCTGGGAAAAAGAGATAGTGACAAAGAGAGCATTTTAGACCCCCAGGAATTGCAGTCAGGGGTCCAGAGCTGGCTAGACAGGGACCTGGTAGCCTGCAGGAATCAGGATCAGATGTGACAGATTCTGAAAGCATAGCAGAGAACATGGAAGACCCCAAAGAGGGGATGAGTATCACATATCACGGTCAGACTGCAGGACCGAAAGCTAAGGGCAAGACAGGGGGTAGAACAAAAGCTAGAGCCAAGACTAGCCACACAGTTGCTCCTTTAAGGCCGGTAATAACAGCTGCAGGCACCCAGGCAAAAGTGAAAGTACCATTTTTGGCGAGTGATTTGAATAACTGGAGGCAGGAAGCAAAACTGTATAGGGAAAATCCTGAAAAGGTGATTAAGAGATTTGAATTGTGAAAAATCAGGACATTGATTGGTCTGATATTGACTTGATTCTTTCAGAATTGACAGAAACAGAAAAAGAACTTGTAATAAAAAGCAAGGAATCATGTGGAAGGGCAGATTGTTTTAAGGGGAGACATAGCTAATATTTTTCCAGTGCGAAAACCTAACTGGGACCCAAATGACCCAGACCAGACCAGTATAAGTTATTGGAACAGTATAGAAGATTGGTCCTGGTGGGATTGCGAAATGTTATACCTAAAGCTGTCAATTGGGCAGCCTTGTACAATGTACGACAAGGATGGGATGAGACCCCCACGGCATTCTTAGACAGACTTAGAACTGCCATGAGAAAATACACTACCCTGGATCCATCATCAGAGAGAGGTAAGCAACAACTAGTGGGGTTGCTAATGGGACAAAGTAACCCTGATATTAGAAAAGGGTTACAGAAAATCAATCATCCTTCTAATAAAGATTTAGAGGTGTTAATGAATGAAGCCTGGAAAGTGTACAAAAACAGGAAAAAAAGGCAAGATAGAAAACTTACAAAGGTTGTGGTTACTACTTTAACTCAGAATACAAATATTAGGGGTCGTGGCAGAGGGCAGGCAATACAAGGGAGAGGGGGCTCACCTTTTCAACAAGCAAGAGTGGGACAAAATCAATGTGCCTATTGCATGCAGGAGGGACACTGGAAATGGGATTACCCTAACCTGGCAAATTATAGAAGCTCAGGAGTGTGGGGTACTTGGCTAAAACAGGCACTATGAACAAACCATACTAATAGACCTTAGCCTACCTTAGCAAGAGACCTACTTGCAGGTTGCAGGAAAAGTACTGGCATTGATATCAAGCTACAAGAATGTAAACTATTGAGATAATAAGAAGGAACTCTCCAAGAAAGACAATGATTTCATGCGCATGGACAGCACATGGACAGTGCATACAAACCAATCATATAGCAACATGTACTAAGTAGCAAGAAGTGTGTTTAACTATTACAAACCAATTATGCAGCGACATGTACTTATAGTTAACCAATAATGTAGGGACATGTATGTGTGTGAAAGTATAAAACAAACGTTGTAACACATAATAAACAATATCTGCCTATCGATCATATTGGTCTGCCTGCAGTTGCACCGTGCCCTCTCGGCCACACAGGAGGGGCTGTCATAGCTCACCAAGATGCTGAATGAAGGGGACCGGCTGGTTTATCCCTAGCAGACCTGCTGGTTAAAATTGAACTGGGGAAGAAAAGGAAAAATTGGACTTTTTAATCGACACTGGAGTTGCATTTTCTGTTTTCAATCAAGAACTGAGACCTATAAGTGATAAATATGTTTACAAACAGAGAGGAGCTGGTGGGAGATGTAGTGGTTGAAGGCCACCTAGGAAATAGTGACCATGAAATAATAGAATTTTCAATACTCAGAGATTCAAGGAGAAACAACAATAAAACCTCTACGCTGGACTTCCGGAGGGCAGATTTTGACCTATTCAGAAGTCTAGTCCAGAGCATACCCTGGGAAACAACCCTTGAAAACAAGGGGGTCCAGGAGGGATGGATGTGCTTCAAACAGGAAGTTTTGAGTGCACAGGAACAGGCCATACCGATATGCTGAAAGGCAAGCCGACGGGGAAGACAACCAGCCTGGTTAAACAGGGAGATTCTGAAGGAAATCAGGGATAAAAAGAGACTTTATCGACTATGGAAGAGAGGGCTGGTTACTTACGAAGAATTCAGGAAGACAGCTAGATCATGCAGAAAGAAAATCAGGGATACAAAAGCGCAATTTGAAGTTAAATTAGCCACTTCTGTTAGGGATAACAAAAAGTCCTTCTATAAATACATTAATAACAAAAGGAGGGGCAAAGAAAACCTCCATTCTTTGATGGACTGGAGGGAAACATAGTTAATAGAGATGAGGAGAAGGCTGAGGTACTTAACACCTACTTTGCCTCAGTTTTTACCAGTAAGACAGGTTGCCCTCAAGGCAACTGGCCTCTGGAGCTGGTAGACAGAGATAGGAAACCAAATAGCCCCCCTGTATTCCAGGAGGAAATAGTTAGTGACTTACTGAGCCATCTGGATCCTCACAAGTCTATGGGACCAGACGGGATCCATCCTAGGGTAATGAGGGAGCTGGCAGAAGAGCTTGCCAAGTCGCTCTCCATTATCTTCCAACAGTCCTGGCTCACTGGGGAGGTCCCAGATGATTGGAAGTTGGCAAATATCACCCCAATCCATAAAAAAGATTACAAGGTTGACCCTGGTAACTACAGGCCTGTCAGCCTGACCTTGGTGCCTGGCAGAGTTATGGAGCAGATCATCCTGTGTGCAATCACACAGCAGCTACAGGATGGACAAGGGATCAGACCCAGCCAGCACGGGTTTAGGAGAGGCAGATCCTGTTTGACCAACCTGATCTCCTTTTATGATCAGGTGACTCACCTGGTAGATATGGGGAAGGCTGTGGATGTGGTCTATCTGGACTTCAACAAAGCCTTTGACACTGTCTCCCATAATATACTCCTGGAAAAGCTGACAGCCCATGACTTGGACAGGGGCACTCTCTGCTGGGTTAAGAACTGGTTGGAGGGCCGGGCCCAGAGAGTGCTGGTGAACGGGGTTGCATCCAGCTGGCGGCCGGTCACCAGTGGTGTCCCCCAGGGATCAGTGCTGGGCCCAGTCCTGTTTAACATCTTTATCGATGATCTAGATGAGGGGATTGAGTCCATCATCAGCAAATTTGCTGATGACACCAAGTTGGGAGGGAGTGTCAACCTACCAGAAGGCAGGAGGGCTCTGCAGAGGGACCTGGATAGACTGGAGAGCTGGGCTGACTCCAATGGGATGAAGTTCAACAAGGCCAAGTGCCGGGTCATGCACTTTGGCCACAACAACCCCCTGCAGCGCTACAGGCTGGGCACAGAGTGGCTGGAGAGCAGCCAGGTGGAAAGGGACCTGGGGGTGCTGATCGACAGGAAGCTGAACATGAGCCAACAGTGTGCCCAGGTGGCCAAGAAGGCCAATGGCATCCTGGTCTGCATCAAGAACAGTGTGGCCAGCAGGAGCAGGGAAGTGATCCTTCCCCTGTACTCTGCATTGGTGAGGCCGCACCTTGAGTATTGTGTTCAGCTCTGGGCCCCTCAGTTCAGGAAGGATACTGAGGTGCTGGAGCGGGTCCAGAGAAGAGCAACCAGGTTGGTGAAGGGACATGAGCACAAGTCCTATGAGGAGAGGCTGAGGGAGCTGAGGGAGCTGCCCAGAGAGGTGGTGGATTCACCATCCCTGGAAGTTTTTAAAAAGAGATTGGACATGGCCCTTAGTGCCATGATATAGTAATTAGAGTTGGATCAGGGGTTGGACTTGATGATCTTGGAGGTCTTTTCCAACCCAATCTATTCTATGATTCTATGATTCTATGATTCAAGTTGTGGGAGCCACTGGCCAATCAGAAAAAGCTTTCTTTTTGAAACCCCTTGTCCTGATCTGATCCGACCTTTGCCTCTCCAGGCAGTCTTTGCCCGCATTCTCCACCAAAAATGTCGTGGGTTTACTTTGGGCCAAATTTTCTTCACCCCTCACACAATTGTTATAAGTTGAGAGAAGGTTTATGTGGGCAAAAGAGACCTGATTGGGGAGAATAATATTAGGATTTATTACTAGTAAGATAAAAACTAAAGAACTATATATATAACAATTCTAACTAGGTAAAAGTGCTATGTATTTACAGAAGTACCCCTCCCCCCTTGTATCAGTTTTGTATCAGTTCAGGAGGAGAAGCAGTGCCTTTTCCATTTCCAGAGCTACAGGTCTTCTAAATAATTTTGTAGCACTTGAAAGTTCTTCTTCTATTATCTCTAGGACAACAGCTCTGATTTGTCACTGCTGGAACTGTTTCTCTTTCTCTGTCTTTTCTATGTCGACCTCAGAGCTGGGCCTACCCCCTCCTGGGCTAAGACCAGAGGCTGGGGGGTATCCCAGGCCCTGTGGGGTCTTCCATGGACTGCAAAGGGACTCTTGCCTTACTATGGACTTCCCACAGTTACAGGAAATAATGACTTATGAGTACACCCTTATTTCTTGTGTGGTCCCTTCTCACAAGAGACAGTCCTTGATAGACCTCTCTAGTGTGAGTCCACCTTCGGGCAACAGTTCTTCCATTCTCTGCTGTCCCTTAGAGTCACAAATTTAGTTGCACCAGCATGGATCCCTCACCGGGTCACAAGATCCTACCCGAACCAACTTGCTCCAGCGTAGGTCTCTCTCTCCATGGGCCACAGGTCTCCAGCAAGACTCTGTTTCATCTTAGGTCTCCCACGGAGTCACATCTTCATGCACTCCTCTACTTCGACGTGGGCTCCTTCATGAGCTGCAGAGGAGGGTCTCCACTCCTCAGCAATCTTCTATAGATGGCAGGGTCTGTTTTAGTTTTCAGTCTTTTCCCTGCTGAAAGGACAGAGAGGGGGAAGAGAAGGAGCCCCTTCGGGCTTCTCTTCTCTCTCCTGCGGCTGCCAGCTTTGACCTTGGAGGTTCGTTATCTCTCTTCCTGGAATTCCTTCTGCAACAGTCTTGTCCAGGCAGTCTTTCATTAGTTTTTCCTCTACTCTGTTACAGGAGAGAAGGGGACCTGGTCCCCCTCGCCTGGGCCAGACTTGACCTGGGGTGGGTGGTGCACACCCAGGCCCAACAGGGTGGGTTGCTACGCTGGCTCTCCCATTTTCTTCTGCGCAACAACCATCTCCTCCATTTTCTTAAATATGTAATTGACAGAGGTGTTACTAAAACTTTTGATTGACTTTATTCCAGAAATCCACCTGGAAAAAACTATTTTCAGCCCCGGGAGAGTCTGGTCAGCAAACCCACGACACCCCTAAAATTCAAAATTGGAAAACAGATGGGAGTAGATCAATTTTTGTATCTACCAAATTCACCCAAACCCCTATTGACCAGAGACCTGTTGGAAAATCTGGGAGCTATAATAAAATTTAATAAGGGTAAAATGGAATTCAAAGTAAATTAAGAACAATTGTTAACAACTCTGAATTTGACTGTGATCTGTATAGAAGCAAAAGAAAATAATCAAGATATTGACCAAATTATAAATCAGGTGTACCCCCTGGTATGGGCAGCTGACACACCAGGTAAATCAAAATGGGCAACTCCTATTCGGATAGAATTACAACCAGGAGTTAGACCAGTGACTAAGAAACAATGCCCACTGAGGTTGGAAGATAGAAAAGGAATTTAACCAATAATTGAAAACTTTTTGAAATTAGGACTCTTGATAGAGTGTGAATCCAATTTTAACACCCCAGTTCTCCCAGTCAAGAAGTCAAATGGAACTTATAGGCTAGTTCAAGATTTAAGGGCAGTAAATAAAATAGCTAAAACTTTACATCCTGTGGTAGCAAATCCTTATACACTTTTAACAAAATTGAGGGATAATCTGATTTGGTTCACAGTGTTAGATTTAAAAGACGCCTTTTTCTGTCTACCCCTGTCTCAGGAAAACCAAAAGTTATTTGCTTTTGAGTGGAAGTCTGTTAGTGGTGGAAGAAAAATGCAAATTACATGGACTGTTTTACCTCAGGGATTCAAAAATAGTCCCACTTTGTTCAGTAATCAATTAGCCAAGGAGCTGGAGCAATGGCAGCAGCTACGGGGAGATGACGTTCTTCTACTATATGTGGATGATCTCCTAATAGCAACCAAAACAAAAGAAAATTGTATACAGTGGACGATATCTCTCCTAAATTTCTTAGGTTTAAGTGGTTACTGAGTCTCTCAACAGAAAGCTCAACTTGTCCAACAGAAAGTCATGTACCTGGGATATGAAGTGTCAGGAGGACAGCGATCCCTGGGGCCGGTGAGAAAAGAAACCATCTGCCAGACACCCAGACCAGAAACGGTGAGAGACCTTCGAACCTTTCGAGGAATGACAGGTTGGTGTCATTTATGGGTATATCAGTATGGACTACTAGCTAAGCCTCTATATGACTTGTTGAAGATAACTAAAATAACATAATTTGGACCCCTGAGACAGATGAAGCCTTCAAACAACTGAAACGAGAGCTCATGAGGGTTTGCCTGATGTGACGAAGCCCTTTTGGTTGTTCTCGCATGAATGTCAAGGAATGGCTTTAGGGGTCCTGGCCCAGCAATTAGGGCCATGCAAGACGGCCGTGGCTACTTCTCCAAACAATTGGATGAAGTAAGCAAGGGATGGCCCCCCTGCCTGAGAGCAGTGGTTGCAGTGGTCGTGAATACAGAAGCCAGAAAATTTACAATGGGACAAAAAATGACTGTGTTGGTGTCCCACACTGTATCAGCAGTACTGGAACAAAAAGGTAACCATTGGTTGTCACCTTACCTGTTCCTGAAATACCAGGCGATCCATTCAGGTGACTAACATTGTCAACTCAGCTTCATTCCTAGAAGGAAGAATTTCAGCTAAACCTGTCGTGCATAACTGATTAGAGACCATCGAGGCAGTGTACTCCAGCTGCCCAGACCTCAAAGAAGAACCATTCAAGGATGCAGACAATTGGTTTTCGGATGGCAGCAGCTTTGTAAAGCAAGGTGTAAGGATGGCTGACTATGCGGTAACCACTACAGAATAGGTAATTGAATCAAATCCTTTGTCTTCAGGGACTTCAACCCAGAAAGCAGAACTGATAGCTCTCACCCGAGCTCTTGAACTGGCAAAGGAAAAGCGGATAAACATCTGGACTGACTAAATATGCCTTCACTGTCGTCCATGTCCACAGAGCAATCTGGAAAGAACAAAGGCTATTGACTGCCCAAAGAAAAACTGTAAAACATGCAAAGGAGATCCTATAATTGCTAGTAACTGTCCAACTCCCAACACAGGTGGCTATAATGTATTGTAGAGGACATCTGAAAGGCAACACTGTCCCAGAAGTAGGAAACAGGAAAACTGATGCAGAAACTAAATTAGCAGTTGCAAGAAGTCAAGAACTATCAGTAGCAGCTCTAGTGTCAGAAGGATTAGATACAAATCAACAGGTAGAGTATCAGGAAACAGATTATCAATGGATACATAAAAATGGAGGTAAGCTGTTAGGCAATGGATGGGGTCAACTCCAAACAGGTCAGTTAGTATTACCAGAAAAATTAATATGGCAATTTGTAAAATCAGAACATGACAAAACTCATTGGGGTTTGGATCCACTCTATCAACACTTAAGGATTAGAGTAGCAGGGCCCAATTTATTTACCACAATAAAGCAGGTCACATCCCAATGTGAGCTTTGCCTGAAAAATAACCCAAACACTACAATTAAAGTTCACCAAGGGGCAATACGCAGAGTGTGTTTCCCAGGTGAAAATTGGCAAATTAATTTCTCTCACCTCCCAAGAAAAGGGGGGTACTGTTATTTATTGATTCTGATTGACACATTTTCTGGTTGGCCTGAGGCTTTCCCCTGCAGAACAAATAAATCAAGGGAAGTGGTTAAAGTCTTGTTAAACGAAATTATACCACAGTTTGGAGTGCCTAAGGGTATCTCTTCAGATAGAGGTTCACATTTTTGTGCAGAAATTGTACAAGTAAGAAGCAAAGCACTAAGAATCGATTGGCAATTACACACGCCCTATAGACCCCAAGTAAGTGGACAAGTAGAAAAGATGAACCATCTCATCAAACAACAAATTGCTAAAATATGTCAAGAAACAAATTTTCAGTGGTATCAAGCTTTGCCTATTGCCTTAATCAGATTAAGGGTCAAACCAAGATCAAGAGAAAACTTGAGTCCACTTGAAGTTTTGTTTGGCAGACCCTACATGATGCAAACTGTAAATAGTGAAGCCTTAGATCAAATAGGCAATCAGTATGTGTATGATTATGTTATGGTTATAGGAAAGGAACTGCAAAAAAATGCTACTGTGGTGTCAGAACACCAACCTAAACAACCTGATGGTAAATTACATCCATTCAGTCCTGGTGATTGGGTATATGTTAAGAATCTTTCAGGAGAAACACTATGAGAGAAGTGGAATGGACCTTTCCAGGTGCTGATGACCACCTTCACAGCAATGTGAGTGAAAGAGAGGCCCATGTGGATCCACTACTCCCAAGTCAAGAGAGCCCCTGAGAAAGAATGGACCTCAGAACAAGAACGATCTGCTCTCAAGCCTACCCAACAGTGATCTTTGGACTCATAAGTACACTGGTGATAGATCAAATTTTTGCCCAAAATTCATTATGGTCTCAGGCTTATGGTGGGGTCTCTGGTCTACCTACCTACTTTAAACAATCAATTGAATATTTAGAAGAAGGAGCTGCTGTATGAGCTCGAATAGGTAGATACAATACATCTGTTATAGTCTCTCAAGGAACAAGGGTCCTGACTGGTTGGCAAAATCCTGGTGATTCGAGAACTGCATTTTAGTAGGGAAGATTGGAGAACAAACTTGAGTCGGATGTAGAGCATACAAACCACCCTCACAAATCAACTGGCTACCCAGAATTGACATTACTGTGCCAGATTCTTTAGTCATACTTCCTGAATCCCCAAAAGAATATGGAAACATAATTAGTGGGCTTGCCTGTGGATCTGACCAATTCTGGCATACCTTAAATGAATCAGTTTCTGTAGCGTGTAATTGGATGTTCAGAGAAGGAAATGTAACAAGGAAATTTATAATAAATGCTACATCAAGTATTGCAACCACCAAATCTGCTACTACACCATTAGCTAAGACCACCACAAACCCTACAACTCCCTCTTTAAGTTGTGAGAGTGTCCACAACTTAACCTTTGCTGGACCCTATGTGATCAGGCAATCAAATGAGTAAAAACTACTATTAGATCCCACATACTCACTGAAAAGGGTCCAAATAAACATCCAAGCAAACATAACACATCTGCAAAAAGATTGTCGACCTTATATACAGCAAAACCTCAAAGGCTGGAATGCATGACTGGCAGCCAGATCCCATCATAAACAAGTGTGAAGACATGTGACTGGATGGTTTGGCACAGGACTGGGTGTATTGAACACTTGAGACCAAGAGGTGCTGGTAAATAAGTTGAGCGCTGTCACTTCTGATCTAGGAAAGCTCAAAGTTCCCTTGAAACCATCCATGCTCACATTAGCAGAAACCCAATCACTGGCGGTTAAATTGTTAACACTAGTAGCTAACCACACTGCTGAAGATTTTTTTAAGATTACTAATTTTACTGGTGACATTAGCAAAAAGGTTGCACTCACTATCCAGTGCATCTGTAGCAGACCTGTCCCATGGATGCTGGGTGAGGCATTCTGGGATTGGTAGTTTCCTATGCTGTACTCTGACACACATGGGCAGAGAGAGCCCACTGTGATTTGTCAGAAGAGTCACGTGTTGCCTGAGGGCATAAAAGAAGACTTTTTTCTTTTAATAAAAGATTTGGTTGTTGGGAACCCCAACTGCTGGGTTGTGTCTTATTATATTACATTAATAAGTCACATGTATCCAGACTCAGCAGTGGGTACAATCTGTGGCCACAGGAATACTAAGGGAAGGAACATCAGGAATACTACCTGTGGTAGTTTTAATCTAGGCCTTCCTTGGTGACCAGTTTGTAACTAAAGAAGTGGCCATGTACCCAGTATTCCATACAATTTTTACGTAAATCAGGGTATAAATAAGAAGGGAGGAGAGACCTTCTCTCTCTTCTCTTCTGGCAAGGTTTGGGAACAGTGGGTCCTTGCATTGGTCTCACTTATCTAAGGCTGAGGCCTGCAGTGTCTACTGACCTGCCACTTGGAGGTTTGGATTGTGCTGACAGTGTCTGCCAATCTTGCTTTTCTAAGGGACATGGTGAGATTTGTTTTGCTAGTTATTAATATAGTTCTTGAGTTTGATTGTGTATATCTGTTCTGTGTCCCTTTTTGTCCCTTTTTGCCCTTTCCCTTCACTGTGTACATAGTATTTTAATTGTATATAACTGTAATATACATAAAATATATATTTTTATATAAGTAGCTTGATTTCGCGTTCTTCAATTTGCACAGTTTTTTCCTTGCCCTAAGGGAAGAAGGGAGGGGGAAGGGGGTTGCTACTGTGAGTTCAGACATTTGGCAGGGAAACAGGTCCGAACCATCACACTACCCCAAGAAATAAGAGAAATAATAGCCAAGAACAACTCTGCTAATCAATTTGAGAAAAATCATCAGACGTGGTGGCAGCTGGTAAATTTCACTTACAATTCATAACGCGAGCAAATTGAAGCTTACATAGTCACTATCAGTGCAATCAAGGAGAAAATTATCTTTCCTATCTTGACACTGGGAGCCAAACACCAGAATGTTATCGTTAGACCCATAGGTCATAATCTTTGGGCAAGTTATGATCGCACCAAAGGTAAATGGCAATCAGTCAGTAAAGAAGCATGTATTCCCAAAGGACAGTTAGGATATATTTGTGACAATGCAGTTGTAGAAGATGAAGATCTGTGCTTAGATACCGAAGATAGCGTATGGACTTTTGAGATGCTTCCCCATGTCAAGACCCAATCACAAGTCTATTATGTAGGAAATGGATGTGCGTGTGTTAGGACTCTCTGTGCTAACCTCACCATTGATTATTGTTACCAAGTAGCAAATGGTACAAATTTTTGTGTATGTAATTTTACTCGAATCATAGGTTGTGATTTTGATTACAATGTTCCTGTAACCACGGGGCAATTGATTGAGGCTGATTACACTTTGTATCATGATGTACTGCAACAGGGTGAGTTCGAAAGGATGCCAAGATTGAAAACAAAGACACTGCTGGGAGCTCAAAAATAAACCCAATATTTATTAAAAAAGTGACCAAGTAAACAGTAACCCGAGAGAGTAAACTAAGCCCTCAGTGAAACCCCCCACTCACGCAGGTGTGTTTTACGAGGTTGTCTTACCGACCCCAGAATAACCAGAATTGCCCATAGCAGAGGCTGCATTCTTGGAGGGTCAGCAGACTCACAAAGATAGTGGGCATCCTGGCAGAAGGCAACATTGTCCTTCATGTGAAGCTTGAGAGCCCCAAGTACCAGTCACCTGCATTTCTTATCAAATTAACCAGTGATGTCTATCTGGGCCAGTGCGGCAGCATCGCCCAGCCAGAGGCCTTCGGTCCCTCCCCCCGTTATGTGAGTGCACCCCTTCAGCGCATGCGTGAGAACTTTGGGATTCCCCTCGCACTTGCGCTGTTTCACTCAAGGGGTCTTATCTATTTGGGTCTGGGGGCTTTACTTCATCCTCTCCTCTTCAGTTTCTCCTTCAAATGTCCTCTACAGACAATGAGTCAATCACAGAACAACAATTAAAACAGTTTATACAAGAAACTGTCTCTCCAAGGACGAAGCTCCCATTTATCAGTGAACTTGGCAGACAAAGAACAAAACCTTTTCAGGTGACTGGGCCAAACACAGACCAAAAAATATCAACAATCCCTGATACATGCTCCCTCCCAGCTTCTTGTGCAGCTCCTTACTGGCAGAACATGAGACACTGAGAAGCCCTTGACTCAGGGTAAGCATGGCTCAACAACAACCAAAACATCTGTGTGTTATCAGTATTATTCTTATATTAAAATCAAAACACAGCACTGTACCATCTACTAGGAAGAAAATTATCTCTATCCCAACCAAAACCAGAACAAACTCTAACAGTAACATTTAATTTTCCTGTATTTTATTACATACTTATCATTAGGAAAATAAAAGACTGAAAGAACAAAAAGCTGTTGTACCCTTCACATTTTAAAGACAATGTCTTTAGCAGAAATCATATTCTGGTCTTTTGTATAAAAATATGTCAGTAAAAATGAGAATATGTTCAAGGAAGAATAAGTTCAATAAAGATGCCTGAAGACTGTGTTTATTGAGTATTTCCATTATTGCTTTGAACTCTTGCTGACACAGGTCACTCTGACACATGTCCATCATGAGTGGACAAAGGAGTCCAGCTTGTGACTCCATAGTATCATTCAAACATACAATACAAGTGTATAGCTCCCCAAAGAAATTTAAAAAACTATATGAGAAGGTTATACTGGGTTTTTCTTGGAATCTGAAACTCAACTATCAGCAGAAGGAGAGTTGACAGGATTAAGCAGAAAACCATGGACATTGGGAGTTGGGGGAAGCTCCTTGCTTTGAGAGCCTAAAGCCACATCACGAGAAATTTCACAAGACTGTATCTGTTAACAATTATCTATGTTTGATTGTCATGTCTCCCTTAACAAGATATGGAAAGGTTTTGTAATGATGTTGTAAGACAGTACAGGAATCCTTTTGTTCCTTCCCCCATGTAGCTCCTCACTATGGAAACATATTAACCACCTTGCTTCACCTTAGCACTGGATTTGAGTGCAGGAGGTTGGGGGGGCAAAACAGAGAGTAAAAGGCTTGCCCTAATCATTTTAGTGGGCAAGAAGCTTATGAGCCCCTATGAGTTTGCGAGCTGTGCTGAAGGCGGTATATACCTCGGACAGGGTGTCCCATGCCAGACAGGTCAAAACTGAAGGGTCAGATAAAATGTGTCCATGGGCAGGATGGGCTCACTAGCCTTCCAACAGTCATCCTAGGAGAAGGACAACTCTAATTTCAAACCCAGGTAGATGGAGTTCGCTTAGCCCTGTAAGGTCATCCATCCAAGAGAAGGATACTCTAATTAAACCTACATCCTGAGGACCTCACTGTCACCATCCAAACTTGCTAGGTCCTGGCAGATGAACCCCAGGAGTAAAGGGTGGGACCAGTTCTGTGCATTCTGAGCCTCACCTAAAAAATCCACTGTGCAGGTTCAAAGGTTATACCCACATTTGGAAAGCCCTGCAGCAACAGGCAAGGGACGAAACAGCAGGTGATAAAGGTGCACCGGAAACCGCAGTCCCAACCCTGCATGCAGGCGGTTCAGGACACTGGTCACCTGAGACTGACCCCGGAGATGACAGCCTCTTTCGGCAGCATCCTGAATGACCAAGCAGCCTTTTTCAAGAAAAGAGCTACTTGCTCCACATGGAGAGGGGTCTAGAAAAGGAGACCTAACCAAAACTCATCTCCACCCTTCACCCGGTTGGTTAACTGTGGCCAATGGGTATCTTCTGATGCGGTCAAATAAAGATTAAGAGTCAAAGGCATACACCTACCTTCAAAGGTGCGTCCAAACTGACACTTGCATGCTGGAACATCAGAACCATGCTTGATACTGCGGATAGTGGATGTCCTGAGCATCACACTGCTCTAATTGCCTACAAACTGTCACAACTCAACATCGACATTGTTGCTCTCAGTGAAGTTTGTCTCCATGAGGAAGGCAGCCTTAGAGAACATGGTGCCGGTTATACACTCTACTGGTCAGGTAAACCCAGAACTGAAAGGCATCTCTCAGGAGTTGACTTCATGATCAAAAACTCTATTGCCTCTAAAATTGAAAACTTGCCGACAGGTCATTCCGATGGTATTATCTCCTTATGCCTCCCACTACACAACAAGTAACATGTTGTTCTCTTTGGTGTATCTGCCCCAACCCTCCAAGTTGACCCTGCCGAAAAAGATAAATTCTACACCGACCTACGCCGCCTTATCCAAAAGGTTCCTGCAGATGATAAGATCATTATCCTTAGTGATTTCAATGTCAGAGTAGGAAAGAACTCTGAAGCCTGGAAAGGAGTACTAGGCAAGCATGGTGTTAGAAACTGCAACAATAATGGTCACCTTCTGCTAGAGTTCTGTGCGGAACAGCATCTCACAATCACCAACACTATCTTTCAGCAGAAATATAGTTTGAGGACAACCTGGATGCATCCTAGGTCCAAGCACTGGCCCCTCATTGATTATATCTTGGTGTGACAGAGATATTCGCGATGTTCATCACACCTGCGTGATGCCTAGTGCAGAATGTCAAACAGATCATCGACTTGTGCACTGTAAACTTAACCTCCACTCTAAAACCTAAAAGGGACAGTATTCCAAGGAGAAGACTCCTAGTTAACAACCTTCAAATAGCTACAGTGAGAGACAGTTTCCAGGTAAACCTTCAATCCAGGTTCGAAGCTCATTCCACAGATCCCTCTCCTGAAGCGCTTTGACAACTTATTAAAAATAGCATTCTGCAGTCCTCTGAAGAATCCCTAGGGTTCTCCTTCAAGAAAAACAAGTACTGGTTTGATGAAAACAATCAAGAGATAACCAAGCACACCTTACTCAACCATCTTGTCATGTAAGAAAAGTAACCTTTCAACTCGCATGTAACAAGCTCCAACAGAAACTTCATGACATCCAGAACAAGTGGTGGATTAATGTAGCAGAAAAAATTCAATTATGCGCAGATACAGGTGACTACAGGGGATTCTATGAGGCTCTGAAAACAGCCTACGGTCCTATACACCAAGTTCAAAGCTCTTTACTCAGTGCAGATGGTCAAATGCTTCTCACAGATAAAGTTTCCATTTTGAATAGATGGTCTGAACACTTTCAGACTCTCTTCAGTACCAACTGTGTAGTTCAGGACTCAACAATGCAGTACATTTCACAACAATCAGTGAAAACTGAACTGGATATTGCCCCCACTATGGGAGAAACTCTTAAAGCAATACAGCAGGTGAAAATTGGCAAGGCAGTTGGGGTTGACGGAATCTTACATGAAATCTGGAAGCATGGAGGCCAAGCACGCCATGCTAAATTTCACAAATTTGTGGTGCATTGTTTGGAACGAGACGAATCACCATCAGACCTTTGTGACGCAGTCATCGTCACCTTGTACAAGAAGAAAGGAGATGAATCAGACTGTTAAAATTACTGAGGTGTTACTCTGTTCTCCATTGCTGGTAAAATCCTTGCAAGAATTCTTTTGAACAGATTAATACCTGCTATAGCAGAAGAACTTCTACCCTAAAGCCAATGTGACTTTCCAATAACCAATGATGTGAAACAAGGCTGCGTTCTTGCACCAACTCTATTCACAATCTTTTTCAGTATGATGCTTCAAAGGACCATGGTATCTACATCCGATATCATACTGATGGAAGCCTTTTCAACCTAAGGTGACTGAAGGTCCATACTAAGGCTTTAAATCATCTTGTCCGTAAGCTGATTTACGCTGATGTCATCGCCCTCACTGCCCACACAGAAGCAGCTCTGCAGCGTTTAACATCCTGCTGAGGCTGCTGAGTTTTTTGGGCTGGAAGTCAACTTGAAGAAGACAGAAGTTTTCTATCAACCTGCACCTCAGGAAGTCTTCCATCATCCCCATATCACCATTGGTGAAACAGAGCTCAAATCAGTCCAGCAATTTAATTACCTGGGAAGTATCATCTCCTCGGAGTATTGAAGCCATGTTGCTGAGAACCCAGCTGCATTGGGCAGGGCACATCTCCAGGATGCAGGACTACCGCCTCCCTAAGATTGTGCTCTATGGGGAACTTACCACTGGCTGCCGCAAGAGAGGAGCCCCGAAGAGGAGATACAAGGACTCCTTGAAACAATCTCTCAGACTTGGCCATATTGATCATCATCATTGGTCTACTCTGGCCTCCAATTGGGAAACCTGGAGACACACTATCATCTATAACGCTACTGTTTCTTTTGAGAACACACGCAGGATCACTCTCGAGGAGAAAAGACAAGACAGAAAGAATCGTGTCTTGTTGATATCACCAAGGGAGTCTTTCTGCTGTGCCTTTTGCAACCAGATTGTCTATCTCACATTGACCTTTTTAGTCATCAGCACGCTTGTAGCAAGTGTGGGTAGAGTCCTTCTCAAATCTTCCTTCATGAAGACTAATCATGATTATCACCTTAGCAGAAAGTTGTGTAATCCCTTAGTTAGTATAAACCATCCCTTAGTTAGCATAACCTGTCCTCTTCATTGGCACATCCCACCCCCCGACTCTTTTATTGCGAATTGTGTGTTCAGTGAAGCATTCTGTTTTTCACTCCTGAAACTGGGATTGTTTATTTTTGACCACTACCGGTTTTTGTGTCAAGGTTTTGGTAGTGGGGGCTACAACAGGGGGCTTCTGTGAGAAGATGACAGAAGCTTCCCCCATGTCTGATAGAGCTAGTGCCAGATGAGTACAAGATGGACCCATCATGACCAATATGTTATCAGTCTGTGATAACATATTTAAGGAGGGAAAAAACCTTGTAATGCAACAGAAGCCAGAAGAGAGGAGTGAGAATATGTGAGAGCAACAACTATGCAATGTTGGAGACTTAGCAGGTGTTTGGCCTGGGAAGTTAGGAGCAGTTGTCCAGGAATTATAGGAATGAGTTACTACCCCGGAAAGCCTGCCATGTCCCCATGTGACAGGTAGTAACCAATCAGATGCTGCAGTTACAGGTTTTGCCTTATAAGGAATACTTCCATATTTGAGTAAGGTTATAAAAGGTTGCGCCCTTTGAATAAAGTTGTCTCTGTTCCTTCCCCCACTGAGTCCATGTCTTTCATATGCCACACTCAGTTACCTGACACCAAAGACAAATCATTAACTACTGGTCATTTTTACAAATATACTGGTCAATTACTAACTTTTCCACTGAGATTTTTTTCCCTGCAATTTCTGAAAATTCCTGTCTTTTTGGAATATAGTCATATAAGACAGCAAGCAATCTTTCCAAGTTAGATACTTTTCCTGGAGGTTCTGAACCACTAGCAAGTAAATAAACAAATAAATAAACAAAAGAGATAATCTGGTAGATAGAAGCAATAAAAAACACCACATGATCTTTTACTCAAGGTTTACTTTGCTTTGGATAAGTTTCCTGAGTAACTGAATCACCGCAAAGTGATTCAAGCTTAAGAAAACAATCAGAAATTAGATGTCTCTCTTGATATAGGAATTTAGTGGAAATATTGCTACAGAAAGTACCCTGAATATTTGTTTCCTTTGATGTAAATGTGTTGTGGTTTAACCCAAGTAGACAGCTAGCCCCTACACAGCCACTTGCTCACTCCTGCTACAGTGACATAAGGGAGAGAATCAGAAGGCTAAAAGTAAGAAAACTCGTGGGTTGAGATAAAAACAGTTTATGTCATAGGTTTTCTTGTTTCAAAAGAAAAAAAAAACAAACCTGATTTGAATTTTTTCCTTTACCACAGTGAAAGAAAGGTGTTGAGCAAGGGAGGGGGGACGGGATGGCCCGAGTGAGCCACACACACAAAAGGACTCGCTGATAGCTCCACATTCCAAACTAATTGGCCTCAGAAGACTGTAGGGGGAGGTGATGTTTTTTTCCTCTTGAAACTGCACTTTACTTTTTACCCTGACTCAGGGAAGGTGTGTGTGTGGAGGGGAAGCTCCGGAATTCTTTTTGTTTTCAGTCGGGTCATCTGTCTGCCTTTGGCCCAGGTTTACCTTCGTTCTCCCACGCCCTCTTCTGCCTGCATCCCAGACTTGCCTGGAATTTCATCAGAGAAGTAAGTGCCATCTCAGTTGGATGCTTCCCTAGAGCCCTCTCTCCTCAGTTTTCCTCTGCACACCTTGCTTAGTCCATGCTGCAGTCTCCAGGGGTGGTGCCTCCTGAGTTTGCAGTGGGGCCTTGGGAGCCAACAGGTGCCCAGAGGCCTTTTGTGCAGATGGTTCTACTCTTTACTCCCACAGAGGGCAGACTGACCTGCATGACCATACCCTCTCCCAGCTCAGAGTGCGCAAGCCAAACCCTCACTAGTTTGTGCAGTGGTCCTGCTGACCACTGGTGAGCAACTTCAGCCTCCGTCCCACCAGAGATCCCTGCTGGTTGTGGTAAGAATTGCCCCAAAGAGCAAAAAGAACTGTTTTTGGGTGGTTTTTTTTGGCAGCAGTTCTCATGCACATCAAAGGAGAGGGGAAACCATACGGTCCAGCTGGAGACAGTGAGTTCCCGGTGGAAAGAACCTTTTATTTTTCTTTCTTTCCTTTTTCCCCTTTCCCAGGGAGTGGGAGGGAAGACCTCAATTTTAGGATTCTCCAGCACACCCAGGGACCCCCCCCACGTGGCGACGTCCAATGATCCAACAGTGCCCCCTGCTGACTGTGGTTAGAATTGTGCCAAAGCACATCAACTGAACTGTTAACCTTTTTTTTGTTTGTTTTGAAGGGGATTATTTTTGGGTATAGGATTATTGTTTGGTTGTTTTATTTGTGTTCTTTTGTTGTTCTGCCAATACATATATATCTTTTAATAAAGGACTGTTATTTTTCCTTTTTCCACATTTTTTCTCAATTGGAGCCTCTAAATTTCATATCTACAATTGCTTAGAGGGAGGAGTTTGGGTCGTCCTCATAACTTATCCTCAGGAAAACACTTGTGTCTCATTAAACTGAGACATTGGGAAGACCAATACCCTAACTCCAAATGTCTTCCCCATTCCTTTTTTCTTCTCCAAGGTTTTATTGTTGAGTATATGCTCTGAAATATCCCTTTGGTTAGTTTGGATCAGTTGTTCTGGCTGTACTTCCTCCCAACTTCTTGTGCACCCCCAGCCTATTCATAGGAAGGGCAGTGTGAAGAGCAGAAAAGACCTTGACACTTGAAAGTTCTGCTCAACAATAACTGAAACATCCCTGTGTTATTAATATTGTTTTTATCACAAAGCCAAAACATAGCCCCATGCAAGATACTATGAAGAAAATCGAGTTTATCCCAACCAAGACCAGTAACAATCTTCGCAGAATGACAGAATCACAGAATATTCTGAGTTGCAAGGGAGTCAAAAGGATCATCAAAGTCAAACTCCTGGTCATGCAAAGAGCAACCCCAAGAATCACACCGTGGGCCTGAGACCATTGTCCAAATGCTTCTTGAACTCTGTCAGGCTTGGTGCTGTCACCACTTCCCTGCGGGGCCTGTTTCAGTGCCCAACCACCCTCTAGGTGAAAAACTTTTTTCTGATATCCAACCTAAACTTCCCCCAAGTCCTATCACTGGTCACCAGAAAGATTGGTGCCTGCCCCTCTGTTTCCTCTCATGAGGAAGTTGTAGACTGCAACGAGGTCTCCCCTCAGTCTCCTCTTCTTCAGGTTGAACAAACCAAGTGACCTCATCCGCTGCTCATATGGTTTTCTCTCTAGGTCCTTCACCATCTTTGTTATCCTCCTTTGGATGCTCTCTAATAGCTTAGTGACCACAATATTCAAGGTGAGGCTGCACCAGGGCAGAGTAAAGTGGAACAATCACATCTCTTGACTGACTGGCGATGCTTTGCCTGATGGACCCCAGGACACACTTGGCGCCCCTGGCTGCAGGGGGCAGGGAAGAATGGAGGGTCCCACCAGGAAATACAGTGAGAACTTGTGTGGTGGGTTGACCTTGGGTGGATGTCAGGTGCCCACCCAGACACTCTGTCACTCCCCTTCCCAGTCGGACAGGGGAGAGAGTAAGGATGGTGTCGTGGTTTTGCCCACCAACCAGCCCCCAAGGTTGAGGATGGTTTTGTCCAGGTGGATTTCCAGAGAAAAAGTCAATCAAAAGTTCAGTAATGCCTCTGTCAATTACATTTTTAAGAAAATGGAAGAGAAGCCTTTGGTGCAGATGAAATTATTAGCTGTAGCCATGTAGGAGAGGAGGCAGACCCTGAGTGGGCCAAGGCTCCCTCCTTCCCCAGTACTGGGCCGGGGGCAGGTGTGGCACTGAAGCCCCCCTTCTCTCATGTAACAGAGAAGAGAAAAAAAAAACTTTAGAGAAGAACCTGGACAAGACGTGCTGCAAAAGGAATTCCAGAGAGAGAGATAGCATAGTTTTCAAGGTCAAAGCTGGCAGCAGCAGGAGAGAGAAGTTCAAACGGGGGGGTTGCTTCTTCCCCCTCTCTTGGTCTCTCTCTCTCTCCCTTCAGCAGGGAAAAGACTGAAAAATAAATCCCTGCCACCTGTGGAAGATTATTGGGGTGAGAAGACCCCATGCAGCTTGTAGAGGAGTTAACATTGAAGTAAGTAAGCTCAAATGCACAAGGAAGTTGAGACTTCATGAGAAGACCTGAAATGAAACAGAGTCCTGCTGGAGGCTTGAAGGCCATGGACAGAGACTTACGCTGGAGCAGAACGGCTCAGGTAAGATGTTGGGATCCAAGTGAGGGATCCATGTTGGTGCTGAAGATTTGTGACCCTGAGAGACAACAGAGAATGGAAGACCTGTTGCCTGACTTCGGAGAGGTCCATCAAGGACTGTTCTCCCGTGGGAAGGGACCTCCGCAGGAAACAGGGGTGGACTCAAAAGCCATTATCCCCTGTGACTGTGGTGAACATCCATGGTAGGTGAGTGTCCCCTTGCAGTCCATAGAAGACCCTACAGGGCCTGGGTAACCCCCCAGCCTCCGGTCTTAGCCCAGGAGGGGGGTAGGCCCAGCCCTGAGGCCGACATAAAAGAAAGAGAGAAAGAGAAATAGTTCCAACTGCAACAAAAAGGAGTTGTCATCCTAGAGATAACAAAAGAAGAACTTTAAAGTGCTGTAAAATTATTTGAAAGACCTAGAGTTCTGGAAATGGAGAATGAGACTGCTTCTCCTCCTTGAACTGATACAAAGGGGGGAGGAGTATTTCTGTAAATACATAGTACTTTTACCTAATTAGAATTATTGTAGATGTAGTTCTTTAGTTTTTATCTTGTTAGTAATAAATTATAATATTATTTTCCCAAATCAGATTTCTTTTGTCTGCATAAACCTTCTCTCAACTTATAGTAATTGTGTGGGGGGTGAGAAAAATTGACCCAGAGCAAAACCACGATAGATGGAAAACAACTCGTTAGTTGGGATAAGGCAGTTTATTTAAAGTAAATGCACTGTCAGGAAAACCAAGAAACAGGACATAGAATGAGATTGCCCATGCCCCATTACAGGCCTGTAACTCTTCTGTAGAGAAATTAGTTGAGAGTCTGTCACAAGTGAGTGGAAGGTTTAGAAAGAATTTATTAAGAAGTTCTGTTGTTGAATCACAAGATGTAGAAAGGACTGCTTTGATTCCTAAATCCCTTCTCAGAGAGGAGTCTAGGTGCAGTTGCATCCAGTCTTAGTCTCAGATTATGTCAATAGTTTAAATTGAAGGAATTATAGAGGTGTGTTTGAACAACTTTTGTCCTACTGGTTTTTAATGATTAGCAAAATGAGAATATTTGTTTTATACAACTGATCAGAGAAGAGATCTTAATCAGAACTGTTTACTACACAATATAAATGCTAAAAATCTACTAGTTGAGTATAATATAGCATAATTAGGATTTAAACAGCTGCCGGGAGCAGCACGAGGTCTGAAGCCAAAGCCTGTGAGTTACCTGCAGCTCTCCTGGGAGGCAAATCAGATGAATAGGGGGCGGAGCCTACTCAAAGGCATTGGATTTAAACAGCTGCCAGGAGTGCCAGCGACCTGGAGGGCAGCGAACAGGAGCAGGCAAACAGGGACGAGGCACAGCAGTTAGCGAGGCAGTTCATGCAGGCAGGGCAAGCAGGAGGGGCACAACCACCTACCAGCTCTCTTGGGTGAGGTTTGATTGTTTGGGGGTTTTTTTTTGTTTTGTTTTTTTGGTTTTTTTGTTTTGTTTTGTTTTTCCCCTTCTTTTGGAAACAGTGGTTTCCAAAAAAGTGAAAACCGTTGCTGCTGTTATCAAGAAGGACACCAAGATGGACGCAGTTGTTCAGGTCACTGGCCGCACAGAGTGTTTGAGCCTGGCATTAGTACCTGAGGGCAGTGTGAGTGGTGTCTGTGTACGATGCAAGCAGGTGAATGATTTGCTGTGCCTGGTGGCAGAGCTCAAGGAACAGGTAGAGAGGTTGAGAAGTATTAGGGAAAGGGAAAGGGAAATTGATTGGTGGAATTGCACCCTTTTGACCCCAAAGGAAGTCCAGCAGGAGACAGTGAAACCCTGCCCCTCCTGCCATCAGGCAGATGGGGCAGACCAAACAGATGGGGGAGAATGGACACAGGTCCCTGATAAGAGAGGTAAGAGAACCCCCTCCCGACCCCCTTAACCTCCCCAGGTGCCCTTAAACAACATGTTTGAGGCCCTGGACCCAGAGAATCAGGTACAGCACAGTCAGGAGGAAGATCTGTCTGGAGGCTCTCCTGGTTCCACCCTGTCTACCAGACAGATTGCAACCACAACTATAAAGAAGAAAAGAAGGGTAGTTGTAGTCAGTCACTGCCTTCTGAGGGGAACTGAGGGCCCTATATGTCGACCGGACCCATCCCACAGGGAGGTCTACTGCCTTCCCAGGGCCTGGGTGAGGGATATTAGTAGGAGACTCCCTGAACTAATTCAGCCCTCTGATTATTATCCACTGTTGGTAGTTCAGACTGGCAACAATGACAGTAATGGAAGAAGTACCAGGGTGATTAAAAAGGATTTCAAGGCGCTGGGTTGATTACTTAATGGGACAGGAGCACAGATGGTGTTCATCTACATTCCTGCAGTAGCACGGATGAATGAGGAGAGGAGTAGGAAAACCCATCTCATCAATAGGTGGCTAAAGGATTGGTGCCACTGTCAGAATTTTGGGGTTTTTGACCATGGGGAAAATTCCATAGTACCTAGTCTCCTCAAATCAGATGGGTTTCATCCATCTAGCAAGAGCAAAAGGACTATAGCCCTTAAGTTGGCAGGGCTGATCAGGAGGGCTTTAAACTAGGTTTAAAGGGGGAAGGGTTGAAACTGGGTTCTCCAGAGATGAACCTAAGGGTGGAAAGCCCGGGTTGAGTGTGAAACCAGCAGCCCAGCTGAAGTGCATGTACACCAATGCAGGCAGCATGGACAACAAACAGGAGGAACTGGAAACCATTGTACATCAGGACAGCTGTGATGTAGTTGCCATCACAGAAACGTGGTGGGATGACTTGCATGCCTGGAGTGCTGCCATGGATGGCAACAAGCTCTTCAGAAGGGACAGGCAAGGTAGGAGAGGTGGAAAGGTGACTCTGTATGTTAGAGAGTCTCTTGACTCTGTAGAACTTGAAGTCAGTAACAGTAAGGTTGAGTGCTTGTGGATCAGAATCAGAGGGAAGGCCAACAAGGCTGATATCCTAATGGGAGTCTGTTACAGACAACCCAACCAGGATGATGAGGATGATGAATTTTTCTACAAGCAGCTGGCAGATGTCTCAAAATCACCAGCTCTTGTTCTTGTGGGTGACTTGAACCTGCCGGATGTCTGCTGGGAACTCCACACAGTAGAGAAGAGGCAGTCTAAGAGATCCCTAGAGTGTATAGAGGATAATTTCCTGCTCCAGCTGGTAAATGAACCTACCGGAGATGGGGCCCTGCTAGACCTTCTGTTTACAAACAGAGAGGGGCTGGTGGGAGATGTGGTGGTCAGAGACCATCTGGGGCACAGTGACCATGAAATAATAGAGTTTGCAATACTCAGGGATGCAAGGAGGGCCATCAATAAAACCTCTATGCTGGACTTCCGGAGGGCAGATTTTGGCCTTTTCAGAAGATTGGTTCAGAGGGTACCATGGGGAACAACCCTTGAAAACAAAGGGGTCCGGGAGGGATGGACATGCTTCAAGAAGGAAGTCCTGACCACACAGGAGCAGGCTGTTCCAGTCTGCCGAAAGGCAAACTGACGGGAAGGTGACCGGTCTGGTTGAACAGGGAGATTTTGAAGGAAATTAGGGTAAAAAAGAGAATCTACCGATTATGGAAAAAAGGGCTGGCTACTCAGGAAGAGTTTAGGAATATAGTTGGGTCATGTAGAAAGAAAATTAGAGAGAAAAAGGCAAAACTTAAACTTGATCTTGCCACTTCTATTAGGGATAACAAAAAGTCTTTCTATAGATACATCAATAGCAAAAGGAGGGACAAAGAAAACCTCTATTCTTTACTGGACATGGGAGTGAACATAATTATCAAAGATGAGGACAAGGCTGAGGTATTTAACATCTTCTTTACCTCAATCTTTAACAGTAAGACAGGTTGTCTTGAGGACAACTGGCTTCTGGAGCTTGTAGACAGGGATAAGAAACTGAATATCCCCTGTCTCAGTTTAATGAGACACTGGCCCAGTTTAAATGAGACAAGGGTCTTTTGCTGAGGATGGATTAGGAGGAAAAGACACAAACTTCTCTTTCTAAGCAGTTATAAATCCAAAATTAAGAGGCTCTGATTGAAGGAAAACAAATTATGGAAAAGGGAAAATAACAGCCCTTTATTAAAAGGTATGTGTGTATTAACAGGAACACGAAAAAAACCCAAGTAAAACAACCAGGCAATACTCCTATACCCACTAATAATCCCCTTCAAGAACAAAACCGATAAACCGGTAAAAGGAAAATTAAATAGTTCAATTTCTTGTACCCTTTTGTGCAGTTCCAACCACAGTCAGCAGGGGGCGTCATCGGGTCACTGGAGATGCAAAACTTGTAATGTCAGTACCATTCACCAGGTGGCGCTGTTGGGTCACTGGAGGTGCACAAACTTGTAGTGTCCTACAGTAGTCACCAGGTGGTAGTGTTGGATCACTGGAGGAGCAGAACTTGTAATGTACAGTGCCCATCACCAGGTGGCGCTGTGAGATCCTTGGTTGCCACCAAGTGGGTTGGTGGAAGGGGAAAAAGCAACACCCCCCAGGGTATATTGGAGAAAAAACAAAAAAAAACCTCTATTCCCCTTCCCTTCCCACACTGGAAAAAGGAGGGGGGTGGGAAGGGGGAAGGAAAAAACCCAACAATAAAGCAGAAAGTTCTCCCAATGGAAGAAAAACTCACAAACTTCAGCTGGTTAGTGTTATAAGTTACTTTTTCTCTGGAATTTTGAAGACGGCAAAAATACCTGCAGGACAAAGAAATATAGCAAGAGATTTTTATTGCAATGCTGGGTACCCATTTCCAGCATTGGGTGCATCCTTGAATCATGCAAAGAGCACACTGCTGTTTGAAAAGCGCGCTTTTTGTACCCTTTGATATCAGTTGTTGAATATTCATTTTACTGTCCGCTTGTTGCCTTAAAAGGTAATTTCTCTGCTTTGGAAGTGGGTGTAACATACCTCCCCTGGGCTCGTACAGGGGGGTCTTGCATCATCCTCACATTGCAAAGCATGGAGGGTCTCTCTGTGTATCCACATGGCACAGAGGAATACATTTTTATTCATAATTTGTTCCCTGTTCCTGGTCGCGAAAGATCCCTGGTGAGAGGTCCAGATAGGACCCTTCACCTTACAGTCTCCACGGTACGCCTATAAGTTAGTAAATATACCGAAATAGTTCTTTTGTTAGTACCCTCTGTTCATTTTAATTTGCTTGGAATAAAATCAGTTCCTCAATTTTTCACAGTTAGGATTAGTTTTAAGCAGGACTTGCAGCCAGCAACAGCTGAGAAGAGAGCAACAGCAAACTCCCCTCTGACAGGAAGAAAGAAAACAACCAGGTAGCTCTGCAGTTTGCAACAGGTCCTCAGCCCACCGGCACACCAACCTCTCCTCCCCACCTCCTTCCAGGCACACACTAGCCCCCCCCCCAACTCCTCCCGTTTCGTTGTCAAGGAGACTAATCTCTCAGTCGTTAGTGGACCAGACCAATTCTTTTGTTCACCTGATGGCCTATACATAGAGCAAACATGGTAGGAGGAAGGGAAAGAAAAATTCCTTGCTAAAATCGGAACTATGACAGACAGAAGTGTTTTGCTGAGGATGTTATGAGGACGACCCAAACTCCTCCCTCTAAGCAACTGTAAATCCAAAATTAAGAGGCTCCAATTGAGAAAAAATGTGGAAAAAGGAAAAATAAGAGCCCTTTATTAAAAGATATATATGTATTGGCAGAACAACGAAAGAACACAAATAAAACAACCAAACGATAATCCTATTCCCAAAAATAATCCCCTTCAGAACAAACAAAAAACCAAAGAAACACAACAACAAAGTAAGGAGTTCAGTTTGTGCCCTTTTGGTGCAATTCTAACCACAGTCAGCAAGGGGCACTGTTGGATCACTGGTGGTCTCCAAGTGAGGGTTCCCCCCTGCTGTACTGGAGAAGCTGAAAATGGAAATCTTCCCTCCCCCTCACCAGAAAAAAAAAAGAGAAAGGACGGAAAGAAAAAAAAAGAAAAAAGGAAAAAGGTCCTTCCCAACTGGAACTCACTCCCTCTTGCTGGCTGAGTCGTGGGGCATGGTTTCCCCTCTCCTTCTGATGTGCACAAGAACTACTGCCAAAAAAAGAAGTGACAGAGGTAAGGCCTCCCAAACAGTTCCTTGGCAATGAAAATCCAAGCAAAATTCCAGCTGGCACCCAGGTTGACAACAAAGCCACCTCTGAGCTCCTTCCACCCAAATCTCGTCCCAGTTCAGGCAACAAAGAACTCCTCCCCTGTTTCCCAGGAGAGGAGGAAAAAAAGTAAAAAAGAACTCCTCACTCCTCCCCACAGACAAGATCTTGAGGGTCATCAACTTGGAATGTGGTTTTACCAACCACTTCTTTTGTGTTAGTCAATAGCCCAAGGCACAGCCACCCTGCCTATTCAACATCCCTTTCACACTGTGGGCAGGGGGAAGGGGAAATTCCTGCTTAGTTTCTAAGAACAAACAAAACCATGACAACCCCCCTGTAATCAAGGAGGAAACAGTTAGTGACCTGTCGAGCCACTTGGATCCTCACAAGTCCATGGGACCAGATGGGATCCACCCAAGGGTGATGAGGGAACTGACAGAAGAGCTTGCCAAGCTGTTCTCCACCATTTCCCAACAGCCTTGGCTCACTGGGGAGGTCCCAGATGATTGGAAATTGGCAAATGTCCCGCCGATGTACAAAAAGGGCTGCAAGGAGGACACGGGAAACTACAGGCCTGTCAACCTGACCTCAGACCTGTCAAGGTTATGAAGCAGATTATCCTAAGTGCAATCACACAACACCTACAGGATGGAAAAGGGATCAGACCCAGCCAGCACGGGTTTAGGAAGGGCAGATGCTGTCTGACCAACCTGATCTCCTTTTGTGATCAGGTGACCCACCTGGTGGATTAGGGGCAGGTTGTGGATGTGTCTACCTGGACTTCAGCAAAGACTTTGACACCGTCTCCCACAGCATACTCCTGAAAAAGCTGGCAGCCCATGGTTTGGACAGGGGTACTCTCTGCTGGCTTAAGAGCTGGCTGGATGGTGGGACCCAGAGAGTACTGGTGAACGGGGCTGCATCCAGTTGGTGACCAATCACTAGTGGTACCCCCCAGGGATCAATGCTGGGTCAAGTTCTGTTTAATATCTTTACTAATGATTTAGATGAGGGGATTGAGTCCATCATTAGTAAATTTGCAGATGACATCAAGCTGGGGGGGGAGTGTCGACCTGCTGGAAGGCAGGAAGGCTCTGCAGAGGGACCTGAATAGACTGGAGAGTTGGGCTGATTCCAGTGGGATGAAGTTCAACAAGGTCAAGCGCCAGGTCCTACACTTTGGCCACAACAACCCCCTGCAGTGCTACAGGTTGGGCACAGAGTGGCTGGAGAGCAACCAGTCAGAAAGGGACCTGTGAGTTTGGATCGACAGGAAGTTGAACATGAACCAGTAGTGTGCCCAGCTGGTCAAGAAGGCCAATGGCATCCTGGCCTGTATCAGGAACAGTGTGGCCAGCAGGACGAGGGAAGTGATTCTTCCCCTGTACTCAGTACTGGTGAGACCATACCTGGAGTACTGTGTCCAGTTCTGGGCCCCCGAGTTCAGGAAGCCCAATGAGGAGAGGTTGAGGGAGCTGGGGTTGTTTAGCCTGGAGAAGAGGAGGATCAGGGAAGATCTCATCACTCTCTACAACTACCTGAAAGGAGGTTGTAGCCAGGTGGGGGTTTGTCTCTTTTCCCAGGCAGATATCAGTAAGACAAAAGGGCATGGTCTCAAACTCTGCCAGGGGAGGTTTAGGTTAGATATTAGGAAGAAATTCTTTACAGAGTGTAATCAGGCATTGGAATGGGCTGCCCAGGAGATGGTGGTATTATTTCAATGTATGTATTTTTGGAGTGGTTAGTATTCTCACATGTAGGGTTAGGTATTACATTCATATTCATCATCATCATCATCATGGCTAGGCTTTGCGAACAAAGATTTGAGAAGGACTCTACCCACACTTGCTACAAACGCGCTGATGGCTAAAAAGGTCAATGCGAGATAGACAAGTGCGGTTGCAGAAGGCACAGTGGAAAGACTCCCCAGGTGATATCGACAAGATGCGATTCTTTCTGCGTTGTCTTTTCTCCTCAAGAGTGATCCTGCCTGTGTTCTCAAAAGAAGCAGCAGTGTTATAGATGGTGTGTCTCCAGACCTCCCGATTGGAGGCCAAGGTAGACCAATGGTGGTGATCAGTATGATCAAGGCTGTTGACGGGGAGGCTCTGAGACATACATACACGATCTATGAGATCTAAAATATGTCCGTTTTATTAGGATAGCTCAGGGTTTTTATAGCATCTGTATACAAGGTCTCGTGACAAGAAGCACATAATTGGTTACAGGTCACTGTCCAGATGTAAACATGCATTACAAATACCTTTATAATTGGTTATTAACAGGTAACAAGGCCATTATTTACTTTATGGAACTCCACCTTCTTCTTGGCACTGATTTCCTTTTGTTCTCGAAAAGACACCTGCAGCTATCTTGACACCTATAACTTATAGTGCTTAAAAAACTATATGAAAGTTTATAAAAGTCTATAAAAGTACCTCACACAATATAAATTGCTCACACATTCATCATATTTCTCCCACAAATCCCTTTTTTTGTTTTTGAGCAATTTATACTACACTACAATACATTCTTATCTTACCATTAATATATTATAACACACAAGTGCATATACCCATCTCCATTAAAAATTAACACCTTCACTCACTTATCATTTATTATTATCTTATAATGCCAAAACTTAACCCATACTAAAATTTAACAGGTAGTACATTAGGTTCACACGAAACACTCTCTTAAATTCTTGACTTCTATGATTATATGATATTACACTATAAACTATCTTATAATAATACTGAAAAAACTCTGTACTTCTGAATAGCTTATCTACCACAATATCAACCTTGTTCTGCAGTATCACTCCCTTTCCAAGGTCTTATCCAACGTGTAGGCAGCCACCGAACTCCTGTATCTGTGAGGACACAAGCATATCCTCTACCAGTAAGTTTTACCTCCGCAGGCCCCTTCCAGACCCCGGTTTGTGGGTCCTTGTACTGAACTTTCACTGTTACCTGTGGATTTACCAAACCTGACTGCATAGAAGTGTTATGAATCACAATAGGAGGGTCTGATCTTCCACCCCTCAACCGTAAAAAATTCAAAACATATAACACTTTTGCAAGTCGGTTATGTGGGCTATCCAGCTCTTCTCCCCCTTTCTGTTTTTGCAAAAGTGATTTCAGAACTCCATGAGCCTGCTCGATGGCTTGTCCTGTAGGAGAATGAGTTATTCCGGTAACATGAGAAACACCCCAATTCATGCAGAATCTGCGAAAATGCTGTGAGGTATAACCGGACCCATTATCGGTCTTAATTTCCGTGGGGACTCCTAGGGCCGCTATACATGCATGCATATGACGAATGACATATCTGGCACCTTCTCCAGCATGAGCAGAGGCCCATATAGCAGGAGAAAAAGTGTCAATGCACACATGCACATAGTTCAATCTTCCAAACTCATTAACATGAGTGACATCCATCTGCCAAAGCTGCAATGCTTGTAAACCACGAGGATTGACCCCCAAGCCAATGCCCA
Source organism: Myiozetetes cayanensis (assembly GCF_022539395.1). NCBI lineage: Eukaryota > Metazoa > Chordata > Aves > Passeriformes > Tyrannidae > Myiozetetes > Myiozetetes cayanensis. Next base: position 24,592 of record NW_026087419.1, on the reverse strand, counting down.
GCCCATTCCTGTGGCAGGCTGAACAAGCTTGTACAATGCCACGTGCATCTGATAGTTAACCCAAATTGTCTGCTTAGGACTTCTGCAGACTGATGGAAAAATTCGTGGGACAAGATTGCTTGTTGAAATTTGTTCACAGCAGGACCGACCCATGCAGGTGCTACTAACTTGTCTGCCCTGTCATTACGAAGTGTTAAACCATCATGCAGTTTTTGGTGACTTCTGATATGAGTGATAAAGTAGGGATGTGTTCTCTGGTTTAACAAATGCAACAACTGTGTCATGAGTGCTGCTAAGATCTTATTCTTCAGGGTTTTGATCATTGCCCTCTCTATCCTCTGAACTGTGCCCACTACATAGAGAGAATCGGAAACTCCATTGAGAGGTTCTTCCTTCCAGAAGTTGAAAGCCCACACTACACCCCGCAATTCAAGGGTTTGCAGTGTGTCACCTGTAACACCTGGAAGCAATTTGTGTTTCCAGTCTGTTCCCTCCTGCCAGGTCACTGCTGCTCATCGAGATTTCCTTCCAGCATCTGTAAAAACAGTAATTCCCTCCAGAGCTGACAATTAGATACTGGACTGACTGATCTTCTAGTGTTCTACAGGCATACCCTGCAGCTATTTTACCTGAGATGTTAACTATAGCCGCTCTTTGCACATCTGACAATTCTCTCCGAAGCTCTGCATTAGCAACAGACCCTAGCAAAGGCATTAGAGGAGCTAGATCATCATTGGTTATCCCACAAACAGGTCTTACCCACTGTATGTCACCAAGTAGCTTCGGCACATCAGTCAAGGTTTTTATGTCAGTGTTAATGATTAACTTCTGTGGTTTCACAATACCAGATGTTATGGTCCAACCTAGATACTGCCAAGGCTCTTGTCTCTGAATCTTCTCAGGAGCAATTTTCAGACCACGCTGACCTAATTCTTGTTCTAACTGCAACAACAACACAGGGATATCTAAATTTTGGCCTGCTATTAGAATATCATCCATGTAGTGATAAACCAATAGCTCGGTATGCTGATTTCGAAATGGCTGCAAAGCCCAAGCAACATAGAGCTGACACATCACAGGTGAATTCTTCATCCCCTGTGCGAGAGTAACCCATTCAAATCTTTTTGCTGACTCTGCTTTGTTCACTGAGGGTACTGTAAAGGCAAATTTTGCAGTATCATCTGGATGCAAGAAAATAGTAAAGAAACAATCTTTCAGATCTATTATCAGTATAGTCCAATCATGTGGAATCATTGTAGGAGAGGGTAAACCTGGCTGTAAAGTTCCCATATCCTCTATGACTGCATTAATAGCCCGTAGATCATGCAATAGTCTCCATTTCCCTGACTTCTTTGGAATGACAAATATAGGAGTATTCCATGGGCTTGTAGATGGAACAATGTGACCTGCATCTAATTGCTCCTGAACCAGTTGTTGCACTATCTGCAGCCTGTCTTCTCTCAGCGGCCATTGATCGACCCATATGGGTTTTTCTGTTCTCCACTTCAGCTTCAAGGTCGGCTGCTTGTCAATGGCCGCTCCTGAAAAGGAGAAGTAACCAGGCGTGCTCCCATCTGACCTAGCAGGTCTTGACCTATCAAACCCACTGGCAAAGATAACACATAGGGCCTTGTACTCACTGATGTACCGTCAGAAAAACGAAAGCTTACTACATCTCTACTGATCCATGTTTGCTGTACACCACCTACCCCTTTCACTCCTGCAGGTGCCATTACCACAGGCCAGGTGTTAGGCCATTTGTGTCTGGGGATGATGGTAACATCCGCTCCGGTATCAACGATCATAGTCATAGTGCTGGACTGACCATTAGGATGCTGCACAACTACACTCTCCTCAGGCTTCCCCTGCTTAATGTCTATGGCCAACATCACCTCAGGAGAACCTGTGGAACCAAAACCTTTATCCCCTCAAGCTCGTGATTCTGCCTTGGGCACCATTACTTTAAAAGGTACCAGCTGTGCTATTTTGCTGTTAGCCGCAATGAAAACAGGTGGTGTTAAAGTATATACCATGATTTTGATGACTCCTGTAGCATCAGCATCTATCACTCCTGGCACCACAAAAATTCCCTGACGAGACAAAGATGAACGTCCTAACAAGAGAGCACTTAACCCTTTACCTAAAGGTCCTTTCAAAGTAGAATCAATCAGATACACGTTCTGAGTTTCAAGCAAAGTATCTACTGCTGTTGCCAAGTCCACTCCTGCACTCCCTGCTGTGGCTGCTGGCCATTGTTCCAGGCACCCTGATTTACTGTCATAGCGCGAGGGCGATTCGCGCTCGGATGGAAGTTTCCCTTCTTTCTACAGTCACTAGTAAAGTGAGTATTCTTCTGACAGATCTCACACCACTTTGACCCTCCTGCTGGCATGGAGGTTTGAGTAGCCCCTGGTAAAAACATAGCTCGACACTCGTTTTTGACATGTCCCTTCTGACCACAAGCAAAACACCTCATGCCTCTTCCACTATTATTATTCCTCCCCTGATTTTGCACCAAAGGCTTCACTGCTGAACTTACTGCTGTGGCTATATAGGCAGCTTTGTCTTCCTTTATCATTCTGTCAGCAGCCTCAAGGAACTGAGCTGTCCCAGCACCCCTAGGTACTGTGCTTAAAACTGCTTTGGTTTTTTCGTTTGCATTATCATAGGCTAACATATCCATAAACTTCGCTTTCATGGTATTATCTAAGTCTGGATCTGAATTTATAGCCTGATGTAAACGATCCACAAACTTGCTGTATGGTTCATTATGTCCCTGCCTAATCAAGGTACACGGAGGTCCTGAATGTTCACCCTTCACTGCAAGCAATGACTTATAAGCTAAATCCTGGCTAGTTCGCAATACCTCTGGCATGAATTGTGCCTGCCAATCTGTCCTTTCAAAAGGACCCGATCCCAGTAGCATTTGAGAAGTTACCCCACACAATGGATCTCCTTGCGGTCTTGGCTCAGCCGCAGTTGTGGTGCAGCAAGCAGTCCACCTGTTGAAAAACTGATATTGTTGAGAAGGGGTTAACAACGTGTTAATAATCATACGTGTATCATATGGTGTTAACACATGAGCTGTAAAAAGATGTTGAAGCACAGACTGTGTATAGCTTGATTTTAACCCATATTGTGCTATGGCTGTTTTTGCTTCTTTGATGACCTTCCAATCCAGAGCCTCCCATGATTTATTACCAGCCTCATCAACAAACACAGGATATGCACTAATACCCAACGGCTCAATATCTCCCTCTAACATTGCCTGTTTAATTATTCCTTTCCATCGTAAAGCCGGATTATGACTCCCACCTCCCATCCCCCCTCCCGGCAAAGTTGGAACCTCGGTAACAGGAATCTGAGTCCCTGTAGCGCTTGAGAAAGGGGGTCCTGGAGGTGGCATTGACACCGCAGGCAAAGCTGTAGCAGCAGGGAGAGTTGGGTTTAGCGAAGGAGGCTGCGACTCTGCTGGTTTGCTTTCCAGCGCTTGGATGCGTTGAAGCAGATTGACTATCTGAGCCTTCATTTGTTCCAAAGCAGCTTTCTCGCTTCCAGCATCTGAGGTCTCCTCCTCTTCTTCCACCTCCGAAGAAGATCCTGAAGATGGAAGTGGTGGAAGTATGTCTGTCTCCACTTGAAACTTTGTTTTCATTTCACTTTTCTGGGGTTGTGAAGGATGACGTTTCAGCGCAGGCGCGATTCTCAGAGCATGCGCGAGGCTAGCCATGGACACCTCACTTGAAGTTGCCACTGATGATAACGCAACAGCTGGCTCCTTGCCTGACGCATGCGCTATGGTTACCGCTGGTGGTGCTGCGGACGCAGGTGCAGAAGGTCCCGCTGCGATGACTGACTGAGCAGGCTCGACTACGGACGTAGGCGCGCTGCCAGATGCTGTTGCCACTGACAACGTGGGGGCAGTGAGGAGGGGAAGAGCTACAGGCAGCGCAAGCGCAGTGACCGTTGAAGTCCCTGGCTCCGCTCCACCCTTGTTCTCCGCGGTTTTTGGCCCCCCCCCACCGCAGCTGGAACCAAGCCAAGCCGCTTTCTTGCCACCATTGGCAACAGTAGCATTATAGATAGTGTGTCTCCAGGCCTCTCGATTGGAGGCCAGGGTAGACCAATGGTGATGATCAATATGACCAAGGATGAGGGATTGTTTCAGGCAGTCCTTGTATCTCCTCTTCGGGGTTCCTCTCTTGAGGCAGCCAGTGGAAAGTTCCCCATATAGAACGATCTTAGGGAGGCAGTAGTCCTGCATCCTGGAGATATGCCCTGCCCAGTGCAGCTGTGTTCTCAGTAGCATGGCTTCAATGCTCATGACTACTGCCTGTTCAAGGACAGACATGTTGGTCACATAATCCGTCCAGTGGATGTTTAGGATTGTACGGAGGCAGCATTGATGGAAGCGTTCTAAGAGACGCAAGTGGTGGATGTGAATGACCCATGATTCAGACCCATATAAAAGAGTAGACAGTCCAATGGCTCTGTAAACACTGATCTTTGTACTTTTCTTCAGGTGTTTGTTTCGCCAAACTCTTTTATGGAGTTTACCAAAAGCTCTGTACGCCTTTGCTAACCTGTTGTCTGTTTCTGCATCAATCTTACCGTCCGAGGAGATGATACTTCCCAGGTAATTAAATTGCTGAACTGATTTAAGTTCTTTTTCACCAATGATGATATGGGGATGGTGGAAGACTTCCTGAGGTGCAAACTGATATAAAACTTCTGTCTTCTTCAAGCTGACTTCCAGCCCAAAAGCTCAGCAGCCTCTGCAAAGCAGGATATTAAACGTTGCAGAGCTACTTCTGTGTGGGCGACGAGGGCGGCATCATCAGCGTAAAGCAACTCATGGACAACTCATGCGCCTTTAATAGGTATTTTTCCTCCCCTTCCAGTCTTATCGTCTATATAAATCACTTTGACTTCTTGTTTAGAGGAAGCTTCTCAGTGTCCCCAGCTCTTGCAGTTAATTACACTGCCAGACTTCCCTCCCCCCTACCTTATCAGCCTCGGGAACAAACAGCAGCTTGTTAGAAGCAGTTAACAGATATGTGGGAAATACACACGGAAATCACATATCAATGTCCTGAAGTTTTACTAAGCTTAACAAAAAAAAAGAATCCCCTTTAAAATATAGTTTATTACAATCCATAATTTTTTTTTTTTTTTTTTTTTTTATTGATTCTGTTCGTGGAATCTCTCTAAGACATTTCTTGCTCTTTGGAGAGTCAGAGTGTTTTCTCCATCTGCAACTTGTTCGTATTGTGTTCGTAATACTAGCAGATGGGCTGCTTCCAAGCGTTGTTTTATAATAGTGATCAATCGATTAAAAATACATGGACCAAATGTTAAACCTATGATTAAGAGGATCAGGGGTCCTGCAATTGTGGACAACAAGGTAGTTATCCAAGGGGAGTAATCAAACATGGATTCATACCAACTTCGTTGCATCCCGCGTTCCTTTTGTCGTTTTTCTAGTCCTTCTCTCAGCTTAGACATCGTATCTTTAACCACTCCTGTATGATCTGCGAAAACACAACACTCCTCCCGCAAAGCAGCACACAACCCTCCCTGTTGTAAGAACAGTAAGTCTAGTCCCCGTCTATTTTGTAGTACAACTTCCGATAGAGATTTTACAGATTTCTCTAGGGCCGTCATTGCTGTTTCTATTCTAGCCAAATCTTCATCCACAGCCTCTCTTAGGGATTGAAACCTGTGGTTTTGCTGTATGAGAGAGGATATCCCAGTTCCTGCCCCAACCGCTCCAATAGCCATAAGGGCTGCTACAGTAAATGTCGTGAAGGGTTCACGCCTTTGTAAATGATGAGATTGAGTGGTTTGATAGTCATATACATAATTTTCCGGATGATAGATAAGTCTTGGTACAATAATTACTTGGATACAATATTCAGTAGTCGCATTAAAGATTTTTAGAGACACACAAGGAGTAATGCCTGCCCGAGAACAAAGCCATTTGGCATTCTTAGTAGGCAATAACTAATCCGCTGCTGTAGTTTGTCCTTTCGGGTCTTTTTCAATAGTGTTACACAGGTGTCGTTTGTTGGTGGGGATGTTACCTATACACCTTCCCACCCCTGATATTTGCGACATGGTCAAACCTCGTTTATTTTCCTCATTCCATAAACATGGGGCTGGATTGGCACCAGTAACTTTTGTAGCCTCAGTCGGAATCCCAATTGCTTCATAAAAAGGTGGCCTGATGTCATAGCATAACCAACAGTGTTCGGTTATATTGGGGTTGGTAAAATTCAGCACATGATAGCTAGCTTGTAATATGTTCCACAAGGGATTGACTCGTGGAGCAGGTGTCGAAACTTCCCCTTCTATTTGGGCATCCAGATTAGAGTTTGTGGCTGAGACAACCCCAGGGGTAGAGGCAACTAAAGCTTTATCTTTCTTTATTTCTTTCGCTATAGCTGGGTTTGGTCCAATTCCAGATGGTTGGCTCTGTACTGGTTCTTTTTTTATTAAAATGTGTCCCCCCTTATCAGAGCGAGGGCCCGGTTGGTAGAGTCGCACCCCCCACATTTTCCCAAGAATCCATCCTAAGTCTCCCGGATTTGTGATGTTTAAATACAAAAACTTACAATCTCCCCTATCTGTTATTTCCCAGACTCTATCAATTTGCATTCAACATTGGACATCTGCTATAGCAGTGCTCGGGTGCCCTCACACCATAAAGACAGACAATGCACCTGCCTACTTGAGTGCAAGAGTAAAAGCTTTTCTCACCCAATGGAATATTAAACATATCACAGGAGTGCCTTATAACTCCGGAGGTCAGGTTATCATAGAACGCACTCATCAATCCTTAAAACACTATTTACGTATTTTTAAAATGGGGGGGGGGGGAAGAGTCCTCATGTCATTGTTGCAAAAGCTTGTTATGTGCTGAACTGGTTGAACCCTAGAACAGATAAAAATGAGACACCAATATTTAATCATTTTATTACCAATACTAATGATTTTACCTCTCAAAAAATTGCTGTACAAGTTTTTGACCCTTCACAGAATATGTGGTCAGGTCCATATGATTTATTAACATGGGGAAGGGGTTACGCATGTGTCTCCACAGGGAACACGACCAAGTGGATTCCAGCAAAGTGGGTACGCCCTTGGATACAGTCTCAGGACTCAAAAGAACAAAAAGACAGCGACCCTGGAGATGAATCCTGATTACGAAAGACTTCAATGAAACATACATCGAATACATATTACTACAGATAAGTATTTGAAACCCTTGTTGGAGAACACTGAATACCAATATCTGTTGGGTTGGAAAAATTTAGATGACTTTTGGTTTATCAAACAGACGCTAGGGATAATCGTTCCAAATTCTCTGTGGAAACAGTATTGTATTTCATGTAAACATAAACATAATACTGATAAAACATGGATACTCATACGGTGTGGAGGCTGTAAAGAGGAGATTTGGATCTGTCAGAGACAATTAGACGGGTGGTGTGAACACTGTGACAACAGGTGGAGAGGAAATAACATAATACAGTCTTTAGAGGAATTTACAGGTCTCTCTATCCAAGAAATCGGTGAGGTTCCAATTTTTGAAAGCCGAGAACAAAGGTGGATAGCCGAACAAAGGTGGGATACACAACATGAATATAACCTAATCATGGTTCAAAATGATACCAAGATCCTTGATTGGTTCTGTGATAAAAACTTGTGTATCCCTAGAGGGTGGATGGTCTCTCCCCAAAACATGGATCGAGTCTGTTTTGCGTTTCATAAATTACGGATTAGCAAGCTCAAGAAAAAATGGTCCAGACACCCCATTGTATCAGGGTGAGTTTGAAAGGATACTGAGATTGAAAACCAAGACACCGTTAAAAGCTCAACAGTAAACCCAATATTTATTACAAATAAGTGGTCAACAAAATGAGAAACCGGGAGTCAGGAAAGGAGTGAAATAAGCCCTCAGTGAAACCCCCACTCATGCAGGTGTTACTTACGAGGTTGTCTTACTGACCCCAGAATAACCAGAATTCCCCATAGCAGAGGCTGCATCCTCGGAGTGTCAGTGATGCTGAATTTATGCTCCAAAAGGCGTGTATAGAACTGCTCAGAGACAAGATTAAGTCTTTCAGCAGCAAGGTATTTATTCAAGTAACATTGGGGAACCCCTGGCTCTTGCCGGACACAGAGTTCCAAAGCAATCAGTGATTAGTGCGACTATTTATACGATTCTTGTGAGAGATTACATAATTTCTACATGCATATTCATAATATTGCAACATTTAATTATAATATTCATAGCAGGCGGAGTCTGTGAGGACTCTGGGCAGAGTCTTCCTTTTTGGGGAGATGTGCAGGGGGAGATCCTGGTCTTTGGCCTCTGGCAGGGGTCTTTCCCACTCTTCTTCCTCAGTGAACTTTTTACCTTTCCTTGATTCTGCTGATTCCAACATATATTTGGCAGGAGTTTCTGGACTCTGTCCCTCTCCTTTCCTCCTTATCTCTCGTGTCCTTCTTTTATGTCTATTTAAGTATGGATGTTAGCATTTTAGTGATCTTTGTTTTCCTGTATTCTTACTTTATGTTCTTTTGTGTCAATGTGTCCGTATTCTTTGGCAAAGTGTTATCTTCCTCTAGCCTTGAATTTTGGTTCTTTTAGTTCTTTTACCCAGAGCATGCATTCTGAGTTAACTCCTTCATCAGCAGGCTCACAAAGATACAGGATGTCCCCACAAAAGGCAACGTTGTCCTTCACGTGAAGCTTGAGAACCCCGAGCACAAGCCACATGCTTTTCTTATCCAATTTCCCAGTGACATCTACCTGGACCAGCATGGCTGGTACCACCCAGCCAGAGGCCTTCGGTCCCTCCCCCCATTATGTAAGTGGTGCCCCTTCTGCGCATGCGTGTGTACATTGGAATTTCCAGCACCTGCGTGATACACCTTGGGGAGTCTTCCCTAAATGGAGGACCATCAACCAATAATGAGATACCAATTCATTTTAGTTTATGCATAGTGCTGCCTTCAAGGACGAAGTTCTCATTTATCAGTGCCTATTTTCCCACAACTTGGCAGGAAAAGAACAAACTCTCACAGGTGGCTAGACGAAACACAGACCAACAGTAGCAGTGTCTAATTAAGCACGGATACATCCATGTACCCTGAGTATTGATTACCTAAAGAACGGGTATTTCAAAGATCCAAAGGGACATTGGTGGGCTTTTGGGATAGCTGGTGTAGAGACAGAAGGGGTTGAACAGCTGAATTCATTGCCTGGCCTCTCAGAGAATCCTTCTGCTGTGATATTGCTAAAGGTTGAAGAACAGCAGGTGCCAATCGCCATTGCAACAGTTCACTGTCGGCAATACTGCATAAACTGAGACTCCATGATCCCCATCCATAAGATGATCTGCGAGCTGGTGAGCCAAGGAATTGTCAGCAAGACTCACTCACCCTTCAACAGCCCCATTTGGCCCGTGCGTAAGCCCAATGGAGAATGGAGATTGGCAGTGGACTATCATGGCTTGAATGAAGTTACCCCACTGCTGAGTGCCTCTGTGCCAGACATACTGGAGCTTCAGTATGAACTGGAGTCCAAGGCAGTGAAGTGGTGCCACCACTGACATTGCAGTACAGTGCTGGCCATAGTTTGCTTTCACCTGGAGTGGCGTGCAGTACACCTGGAACCAACTGCCCCAGAGGTGGAAACACAGTCCCACCATCTGTCAAGGACTGATCCAGGCTGCACTAGAGATGAGTGAGGCTCCAGAACGCCTGCAGTACATTGATGACATCATCATATGGGGGAACGCAGCAGAAGAAGTCTTTAAGAAAGGAAAGAAGATCATCCAGATTCTCCTGAAAGCCATGTTTGCCATCAGAGTAAGGCCAAGGGATTTGACCAAGAAATCTAGTTCCTAGGAGTAAAATGGCAGGACAGACACCATCAGATCCCAAAAGAAGTGTCTTAGTTTAACAAGATTGCAACTTAGAAATTAAGAAACTTCAGGTGGAAGTGTGGAAAAGGAAAAGAAACAGTTTTTTATTAACAAAATCTGAATAAACAACAAATGGTGCAATCAAAAAACTTTCAGAAGAAGCAAAACGAAGTCCCAATTCCCCAGGTGGGAGGGAGAAACCTGTGGCAACCTAGGGAGGCAAGGGGAAAGGCAGGACTGTCCTGGCAGTTCAAAAGCTGATCGCAGCCAGGTGTGCTAGCAGCCAGCAATGAAGAAGTCCCTTTTCCCACAGGCAGTCTTGAAAGCAGAATACCTCACTCTGAGATGGGTCAGTCTCTCTCTCTCAGTCGTCTTCCCGACTCATGGGAAAAAAAAATTCCTTGCAGGAAAAGGAGGTGGTCGAAAAATAAGGCTCCCTGCTCTGTCCGATTCACAGACCAACCCCAAAAGCCCCCAAAGGACTCCCCAGTTGTCCCTTCGGCCACCACACTTCCCTGCAAGACCTCCCCCTCTCCCCGCTCCTGTGCTGCCCTGCATGTGTGACTCCACTCCACCCCCTTCGCCCACAACTCCCCCCATCCCGTAAGAAACAGATGACGGGGGAAAGAGGGGATGGAGACGGGACTCTAGGGAAGGAAAAAAAATTACATCTTTTTTCAAACCTATGCCATGAAGTCATCAACAAAACAGCAATGTCCTCACCACCAGTAGGAAGGAAACGCAAGCTTTCCTAGGAGTCATAGGTTTCTGGAGGATGTACATCCCAGAATACAGACAGATTGTAAGTCCTCTCTAATTTTTAACATGCAAGAAGAATGGTTTCTAGTGGGGCTCCGAACAGCAAAAAGCCTTTGAACAGATCAAACAGGAGATCACTCACACTGTAGCCCTTGGGTCAGTCAGGACAGGACCACAGTTGAAGAATGTACTCTACTCTGCAGCTGGGGATAATGGCCTTTCCTCGAGCCTCTGGCAGAAGGTGCCTGATGAGACTCGAGGTTGACGCCTTGGATTCTGTAGCTGAGGCTACAGAGTGTCTGAGGCCAACTACATTCCAAAGGAGAAGGAGATTCTAGCAACCTATGAAGGAGTTCAAGGCGCCTCAGAAGTGATCAGCATGGAAGCACAGCTTCTCCTGGCACCCTGTATCCATGCTTAATTAGACACTGCTACTGTTGGTCTATGTTTGGCCCAACCACCTGTGAGAGTTTTGTTCTTTTCCTGCCAAGTTATGGGAAAACAAGACCTGATAAACAAGAACTTCATCCTTGAAGGCAGCATTTTGCATAAACTAAAATTAAATGGTATCTCACTATTGGCTGATGGTCGTCCAAGGGCGTTTGAAGGAGAAAGTGAAGAACAGGGTGATGAAGCAAGCCCCCAGACTGTCGCGGTGGGGGTGGGAAAAACGACACGGTTTCAGGAAATAAGGAACCAGGAACAGGAACCTCTTTATTACAGCAGTGCAGCTACATTTATACAGTTTTAGGTGACACATGTACAAGCACAATTGGTTTGTTAGAAACATAAATAACCCACAATTGGACATACATCCACGCATGTCTCAAACCAATGAGTCAGCATTCTTGACAGGAAATCCATTCTGTGTCACACTCCTTTCCGTCCGTGGCTGACACTCTGCCAGGTGTAGACGTTCCATCTTCGACTTCTCAGCTTACAGAGACCCCAGAACCAGCTGGGTTCTCCCATACCAGACTCATTTAGGGAAGACCCCCCAAGGTGTATCACGCAGGCGCGGGGAAGTTCCAATATTCACAAGCGTGTGCAGAAGGGGTACCACTTACATAACTGGGGGAGGGACCAAAGGCCTCTAACTGGGTGGTGCTGGCAACACCTGCTCAGGTGGACATCACTGGTAAATTGGATAAAAAACAGATGTCTGGTGCTTGCTACCAGGAGGCTTCACTCTAAGGACCACCTTGCCTTTTGCGGGGATGCCCGCTATGTGTGAACCTGCTGATCTGCCGAGGCCATAGTTGCTGCAGATAATTCTTGGCATTCGGAGTGGGTAAGACAACCTTGTAAGTAACACCTACATGAGTGGGGGTTTTACTGAGGGTTTATTTTCCCTCCTGTCCTCTCCTATCTTTCGGTTTCTCATTTTTTTTTTGTTGGTCACTTCTTTGTAATAAATTTTGGGGTTTTTGAGCTTTCAAAAGTGTTTTAGTTTTTCCTTTTTGGCATCCCTCTGAATACTGCCTGGAACACACCCAGACTACCAGTGCTGGGGTGGATGTTCAAAGGAAACGTTCCCTCCATGCATCATGCCACTGACGCTACATGGAGTAAGTGTATTGCCTTGATCATGCAGTGGGCCCGAATAGGGAAACCTAATAGCCCTGGCATCTTGGAGATAATTACAAATTGGCCTAAAGATGAGAACTTTGGTCTGGCAGATGAGGAGGAAGGAGAACAGGTGGCATGGGCTGAGGAAACTCCACCATACAACCAGAGGATGAAAAGCGTTAACACTCTTTTTACTGATGGTTCCTGTCGCATTGTAGGGATGAATCGAAAATGGAAAGCAGTCATATGAAGCTCCACACAAGGAGTTGCAGAAGCCATGGAAGGACAAGGTGGACAAGTCAAGTCGCACAACTCAGAGCCATCCAGCTGGCTTTGGATATGAGATAATGAGAGAAATGACCAAGGCTCTACCTCTACACTAAGTTGTGGATGGTGGCCAACACTCTGTGGGTGTGGCTGGAGAGATGGAAGAAAGCCATTTGGCAGTGTAAAGGGAAACCCATCTGTCATTGCAAAATGTGGCATTGCAGCCTGGGTAGAGAAGATGATTGTGAGAGTCCCCCATGTTGATGCACACATACCCAAAAGCTGAGCAAATGAAGAAAACAACAAACAGGCAGACCAAGCTGCCCAAGTCAAAGTGTCACAGTTAAATCTTGATTGGCAGGAGAAGGGAGAATTATTTCTAGCTTGATGGGCCCATGATACCTCAGGTCACCTATAGGTGGGCATGAGACTGAGGGGTGGATGTAACCATGGACACTATCTCCAAGATTATCCACGATTGTGAAACATGCCCTGAAATCAAGCAGGCTAAGAGAGTAAAACCCCTGTGGTATGGAGGGAGATGTACTAAGTATAGATATGTAGAGGCCTGACAGACTGATTTCATCACAGTGCTGCAAATCTTCTAAGGTAAGTACTATGTGCTCACCATGGTGGAAGCAACCACCGTATGGCTGGAAATGTACTCTGTGCCTCATGCAACTGCCTGGAACACCATCCTGGGCCTTGAAAAACAAGTCCCACCATGACATGACACCCCAGAACAAATTGAGTCAGACAATGGGACTCATTTCAAGAACAGCCTAGGTACCATCTGGGCTAAAGAGCATAGTATGGACTGGATATATCATATCCCCTATCATGCACCAACTGCTGGGAAGGTTGAACGGTGTAATGGACTGTTGAAAACTACTTTAAAGGCATTGGGCAGGGGGACTTTCAAGCATTGGGATCAGCATTTAGCAAAGGCTACTTGGTTAGTCAACACTAGATACTCTGTCAGTTGAGCTGGCACTGCCCAGTCAGAGTCCCTTCACACCGTAGATGAAGTCCCAGTAGTGCACCTGAGAGGTATGTTAGGGAAAATGGTTTGAATTATTCCTGCTTCAAGCAAAAGCAAACCCATTTGTGGGATTGCTTTTGCTCAAGGCTGGGTTGCACTTGGTGGGTGATGCAGAAAGGTGGAGAAACATGATGTATACCTCAAGGGGACCTAATTATTGGGAAAATTGTCCATGACACTGTGCCTGTATGTATATATTCATAAATGTGTATATAATTGGAATAATGTATGTATATGTATAGTTGGAAATTTCAAATCCGATAAAGCATGTGTGTCGTAGGTTGGGGTGGTACATGACATGGTTTCAGGATACCAACTCACTTTATTACCACAGTGCAACTACTCTTATACAGTTCTAGATGACACATGTACACGCACCATTGGTTTACCACTAACATAACAACTCATGATTGGACACACAACCACACATGTCCGAACACAATAGGTCAGCATTCCTGACAGAAAACCCATTCTGTGTTACAGTCCTTACTGTCCATGGTTGACCCTCTGACAGGTGTAGAAGTTCCATCTTCAGTATTTCAGCTTACAGAGAGCCCAGAACCAGCTGGGTTCCCCCACAATTCCCCCTCTTTTGTATTAAAGAAAATGCCAGCATCATCCAATGCAGGGCCCTTGCATTAGAGACATGGCAATATCAATAACACAATACAGCTACACACATTGGTAAAGTATCAACCTCAGTAGTCCTTCTTTCATCAGTCCACAGTAATGGTATTCCTTCTTCTCATTGCTGAATGTCCATACCTTCTTCTGCTCATTGCTAAATGTCCAGAAATGTCATCTATGTAACTTGTACGCGTGCAACAGGCAGGTAGAAAGTGATCTGTTGGAGGATAAGAATACTACTCCTCAAAAGTCAACTGAACAGGTAGGTATCCATTTTTTTTTTTTCAAATTATTACTGGCACTTTTTGACTTCTTAAAGTCTTTCAGTGCTTCAAAAAGCAGGTGCCAGGAAATTAATAACTCCATGACCCCCTTATCACTATATGTGGAACTTTTGAACAAAGGTTTGCCCAATTCATCCCATACAGACACACTGAAAGCAACTTTAGAAGTCATCTGGTATCCTTGGTCTCTGCTCCATGTTAGCATTTTTTGCAGGAGCAGGGCATCTAACTTGATTCCACGCTTATCAAGTGTGGAACCCTCTAGGTGGCTTGCACCTTAAACCAGGCATCTAAGTATGGGGCCGGTCCCCTTTTGCGACTTTACCGCCGCTCTCAAAATGCTACACCTAGAGTCCACCCCCAGGTAACAATCGGCAGCTGCCTTCCCATCCTCACAGGAATGAAAATACCTGTACTAGATTGCTTCAGGAGTTACTTACGTAGTTACAAACAGAACAATGAAAAAACAAAGCTTAATGGTAGCTGGAATGCTGATCTAAGCGGCGGTTGCTAGGATACAAAGATTTCGCAACAGTCCGAGCCGAGCGGGGGGGAGCGAGCAGCCTGCCAGGCAGCAGTGGCGACTGGTAGTGGGGGAGGGTCCCCAGTCTGCGTGCTAAGGGGCTGCGGGAGTTACGAAGCCAGGTCCACTTGGAACAGACTGCACTACCGAGTCAGAGTATGTTCAGGGCATGGTCTCAACTCACTCAGGGCACGACCAGGGGCATCCGGTGAAAGCGGAGGGACGCAAACCGGGCACAGAGCGGGCTGGGTTGGTGCACAGAGCACAATGTCAGGAGCAGGGCTGCTCAGTTTGCGCACAGCAGCACGCAGGTTGCGTACTCAGCTATGCAGTTTCCATAGGGCTGCAGTGGTAGAGCAGAGCGAGATGACAAATGTTCCAGGGTGGAGCGGGGCAGCCCTGCAGGAAGGTTGGGAGCAGAGCGGAACCGAGCGAAACAGGACGGGGGTTGAACGTGCTGCCCGCAGGGTTACTTATGCACAGCAAAGGCGATGCCTCAGCAGCAGTGAAAAAGTCTCAGCAGCAGCAACAAGGTTTTGAGGTTATAAAGAACAAATGACAAATACTAAATGGATTTGTTCCCAAACCGGAGTTACACCTTGCATATCTCTGAAAATCTTTGATTGGACATCCGAATATTGCATACAAGTAGCTGTGATTCTGAGACTCATTTACCACCCTGAAAATTTTGTGTATGATTATCACACAACTCAAGCCCACCATTTACAGAAACGAGAGCCCTTCACAACCCTTACTGTAGCAACCCTCATGACAATTGGGGCTGCTGGAGTTGACACTGGAATAACTTCTCTGGTACAACAAAACCAACGATTCCAATCTTTGAGATTTAGCTCAGATAGAAAAAACCATGACACCCCTAGAACAGTCAGTCAGATCTTTATCGTAAGTGGTGCTACAAAACAGGAGAGGACTTGATTTAATGTTCTTACAACAAGGAGGTGTGGGAGAATTAGAGACCTTTTGGGTTAAGGCAGGAGTAAAACAGTTGATGGGAATCTGAGGAGTCTCAAGGACTAAGTGTTTTGAGAACAAGACAAGGACTGGACATCTGCAGGAACGAGAAAAACAGCACCCGCGGATGGGAGTCTGAGTTGAACCTGCCAGGAGGCATGTGAATAGAAGTGTTGTGGTTAGATTTAGAAGAAGAATTTAGAAAATAAGATATGTTGACTAACCAAAAATAATCGTGTGAACAGTGTGTATTTTGTGTGTGTGACCAATAATAGGTTAAGAAGTCAAATGTGTGGTGGTTATTGAATTGTATAAAAGTAAATGTAGTTTCCAATAAAGATGGAGCTTCCGAACATCATATTGGTGTGTGTGAAGTTTCCCCTGGGTTTCACACGTGACAACAGGAGGTTTATGCGCAGCTTTACAGGAAGAATGCTGTGTATATGCGGATCATACGGGAGTAGTGAGAGACACAATGTCTAAACTATGAGAAGGACTGGAAAAATGACAAAAGGAATGTGAAATGCAACAAAGTTGGTATGAGTCTCTGTTCAATTACTCACTGTGGCTAACTACTCTATTATCAACAATTGCAGGACCACTCATTTTATTAGTCTTAGGTTTAACTTTTGGTCCCTGTATTTTTAATAAGCTAATCACCATTGTCAAGGGGTGATTAGAAACTGCATACTTAATGCTACTCCGAAAACAATATGAACAAATTGAAGATGAAGAAACTGCCCTTGTTCTCCAGCGAGCAAGGGAAGTATTAAATAGATTTAACAAACAAAATCAGGATAAAATAGAAAAGGGGGGATTGTAATGAACGGGTTACTTTGTTCGTGAAATCGCATGTGGGAGTGGGGGGGTTTAACTGTTATCTAGGAGAAACAAGGAGTGGGTGCTTAGTTGTTATCTTGCTAAAACAACAAAGTAAATAGCTGCTTGTTGATAATTAACATATGTACTAAGATGCTTTGACAGCCCATGAACAAACGATAGGTCACAGAAGGGACACCTGAGGAAGACTCCAGCCTTCATCCCAACGACCACCAGAAGGTAGATTATGACCACCTAACAACCGATAACCATATGCAGACACAACGCAGAAGATAACGAATAGTCACGTATCTAAGAACTAGAGACTGTATAAATGAAGGGATGATTCCTCTGTTCGGGGCGAGTCATTGGTGGAGCGCTGACTCCCCGGTCGCCCAGCGCTGATTTGTTCACTTATTTCTTGCTAATAAATTTACTTATAATTAATATAAATTGGTTCCTCTGAATTATTGTCGTCAGCATTTATAACACCATGGAACATCAGTTATCTTTAAAATAAGTAAATTTGATATTAAACATTACACCCTTCCCACATTGAATATCTAAAAGAACCTAGTCACAGAGTATTGGATTCTGACACTTCTATGTTGTGGTAGAAAAGAGGTTTATTTTAAATACTCTCATTTTCGTAGAATAGACCATTTAATAAAAAACACACAAAAATGGACTTTCTGAACTTTATGGTTAAATGAAGAAAAAAAAATCATGTAAAATAAATATGGTAGTAGGAATCTTCAAAAGTTTCTTACAGTTCAGATCTCAAAAGAAAGACTATTTGATGGATATTCCTTTTCCCATTTGTATCTTCAAAATGTCTATGCAATTTTTAACACGAAAAGGTTAATATTCAGTGTTGTTTAAGCAACCTTAAAATGCAGTTCAGCACTGAAATCCAGGAAGCCCTCCAGAATCCTATAATGAGATAACATTGTACAGACCACCAGAAAATACTCCTTGTAACATTTACTTTAGATGACATTTCGAACAATGCACCGTGACTTGTGGAAACAAACCCCAAAACTCACACAGTATTGAAGGAGGTATGTTTATTTACAGCGCTGGGTGCATGGGGGATATCTCTGCCCAGCATGCACACCCATTGCCTTTGTTCAGCTCCTTTTATGCGATATAATGTTACATATGCATTAGCTGCATTACATATACATTAGTTCTGTTACATATGCATTAGCTGTGTCAGCAAATTCCAGAAAAGTGGGAGGGGAAATCATTAACATACACCACTCCTATAACTCCACCTCAGAAGGCCCCTTGGGGGTCTTCTTTGAGGGTCTTTTGGATGAAGTAAAAAGTCTTCCTCAGCCCTGAACTTTTTACCTTTGCGAAGAACTGCCAAGCTGGCACTGGCCGATCAGCTCAAAACTGTTTTCATTGTGTCTCTTTCTCTCGGAGCCCCTTTTTATCAGCCTTCAAGGTCTCCTTCAAAGCCTCAAAGCTCCTTATCGAAACCCCAAGGTTTTTTGTTCTTACTAGAATCCTCATTATTAAATTAACCATATCCTTTCTGTAAGTTAGCATACGCAAGCAAGGTCTTATTCTAACTCAGCAGTATTCTATCTAAAAATTACCTCCAGTAAACAACTAAGGCTTCAATCTTTTGTCATCACTTTATATTCTGATCACCCCTTATCAACTGTCCGAAAAGTATCTTGGCTGTTGCTGACACTACAGTTTTTATTTATAGTTCCATTGTACATTTACCACAGAGTTGTGAATGATATGTTTTCAAATTTTTTCTCTGTAGGGGGATATGATTTTGTAGTTCTATAAATAATGATCTGTTGGATAAATTAAGGGCTGAAAGCCAAATGAATTATATCCATTGTTATTACAGCAGAAGATTTATGTCAAAGCAGTATAATGGGGTTTTAACATTAAATATATACTTTTTAACAGAAAGATGATGTCCTAGGTTAGTGGAGTAGAAAGTCCAAGCTACTACAAACAACATCATTTCTATATTAATGGTACTGTAAGACTGCTTAAATACTTTAAAAAAAAAAACCAACACCCTTTAAGTAATCTGTTTTACTCAGTATAGGGGAAAGATATTTTGGAATCCAGTGTCATCAAAATAGCAGTGACATTCAGATCTCTAAAATAATTTTGATTAGAGTCTCCTTGCTTCCTATAGCCCACAAGAAAGATGTCTATCTGGGATTTATGCTGATGGCAACTGATGAAAGATTGTACTATAAAGTTATTTTGATAGTAGACCATTAACAAGTTCTGAAAAACCAAGAATTTATTCCTATGTTCATCAAGGGTCCATTGTTTAACAAACCAGAGTAGAGGGTTCTAACAAATTTAAACTGTTACCTGTAAAACCAATGTATATGTCTTCCTGAATCATAAGAATCATTTAGGTTGGAAAAGACCTTTAGGATCAAGTCCAACTGTAAACCTAATACTGCCAAGTCCACCACTAAACCATGTCCTTAATCACCACATCTACATGTCTGTTAAATACCTCCAGGGATGGTGTCTCAACCACTTCCCTGAGCAGCCTTTTCCAATGCTTGATGACCCTTTCAGTAAACAACCCTGAAGATGATATATTGATGTGAGCAGCCATAAAGATGGCCTGGTTACAAGGGAAAATTACTGAATAGAATAAATTGCTGAAAAATCCTGACAGAAGAAGGCCTGTTGGCCTGGAACTGTGAGCCTGGAAACTAAGCCTGTAAATCAGAAACATCCTTGAAAAGTACAGTTGACCTCTGAAGTACAGACGAGATAGCTAGAGACTGGAAGTATCCTGAGACAGCACCTAAGTGCAAAAACAAGGGACTGTGATGGAAACCCATCACTGGAAAAGGTGGAAAAACATTTGGGGAAAAAAAAATTGGTCTGAGAAAACAGAAAACATCATCATCTATTGGTTGTTCCAGAAATGAAAATAGAAATTACAGTATCAATTGGTTGTTCAAAGTGATGGTGTCTATGCCCACTTATGTCTCTAAGATATAAAAATTACTTACTTTTTATCCATAAGTGGACCCTCTCTATCCAAGAACTTCACATGCTGTATGTACTTTTCATTTCCTAAACAGATTTAATTCTCCACAAACTACAAGATCTTGGACCCTCACTGGGGACTCCTGGTTGAATCCAGACTCTGTGATATGGATCATATTTGATGCAAGACTCTGTTACCTTTTTGACCAACCCTTGGGTCTACTTCTGGGGTTAGTTCAGTTTCATAGAATCATCTAGTTCCTGCCTCCTTACAGTGGTCAGGGATATCATCCACTAGATAAAGTTGCTGATGTTTCTTAGAGGTCAGTTATATGCAACTTTGAACTGGCCACAAAGGACAGTTGTCATCACCCAACTCTTGCCCACCCCTCTCATGAGACCTGTCACCTGCTGGCTGGTCCCTACACACACACAGCTCAAGGGTGTCAGGGGCCCAGAAACCCCCTCAGACACCCCCCAGGGACCTCATAATCCTCTTACTCTTCTCAGCATGGGACAACAACTACTGCTGCTGTTGTCACTGTCACTGTTGCTAGTATCAGCTTCCTGATGCTAACATAACTGGCCATGGGGACAGCCCAGCACTGCCCAACTCTTGACTAGGAGTAATAATTTTCTGACCATTGATAAGACTTTCTTTGACTTCTACTGGATTTCAGCTTTTAAAAAGGCATAAAACCAGTTGTGCTATAAAGTAACTGACAGTGACCATAAGTAAATGCATAGGGAAGAAAATAAGAACACAGCATGCATATTGAAATGCTTCTCCATAGTACTCTTCCTGCCACCAATGATTTGCAGCTCAAGGCTGAACTAGAAATGGAATCTTTTAATTTAGTAACTCTTGATGTCTATTTTTCCCTCTACATCTTACAGGGTCTTTTGAATCCCATAAACTTTTAGAATCTATGGTGTGCTGAATCAAGGAGCTCCATTGTTTCAGTCCATATCAGAAACAAAATTCTGTCCTTTTCCTTTAACTTTGGTTAAATAACTTAATTCACATCACAGCAATTAGAATTTCCTCTTCTAGTACAGATAACTTACACCCATAGCTACCTACTGCAAGGGGGAAGTGAATGACTTCTTTGCCATTACTTTTATGAATCTAGTGATACCTTGGAGTTTTGATTTTTTAATTTTTGTAGATCTTAGAAGTAGTTATGTAGTAAATGTAGATTTTAGAGTAGTAGTATATTATCCCTTTAACACACCAACCACACATAGCAAACCCTGTTACCCATTCCCATATCAATTCCCCTAAATTCCACTGGTCTGTTTAGTCTCATTTTCAAGGTAGAATTGTAGAGAACACCCTAAAATCTATGCAAGAAGATATAGCCATAGACGCAACAACCTTCAGGTCTAGGACTCTAGAAGGCCTCCTATCACGGTTTGGGGTTTCTGGATCACCTCAGACCAGCAGGGGTTCACAGTTGAGCTGCAGTTTCTCTCATTGTGCCCGGTGGTGTATCGGCCGAGCTCAGGGGTCAAATCACACAGAGACACCAGCTGTGGGTGTTAAGGCTGATCTAACTTTATTTTACAAAATGGAGGGGTTTTATATGCAGATAAGGAAGGTTCTGGAAAAAGGGAGTAGGTATATATAAACTTGGACAGGGCATTGGATAGGATTTAACGTTGATATACATAATAGAGGGAATACATGCATCTTTAGATAACTACTAAGTTCTTAATTGGGAAAACTTACTGCCTCTAACTGGACTTTGGCCAATCAGAGAAACCTGCTCTCCCCCATAAGAGAGAGAGCTCACAATCTAACAGACAGTCTGTATGTCTGATGCTGTCTGGCCTATATTACCAGAAGTCATTTCTTTCCACCTTCTAAACTCCTTGTCCTCATCCAGGTTACCCCCAACAGCCTCCAAGAACATTACGTGCTCTGAGGAAGATGAAGATGAAGAAGAGTGGGTCCCAAAACGCCCCCAGACCCAATTCCCAAGAGGTGTGGCAGGGGCAGAACCTGGGTGGTGGCTGGATGGGGATTGGATGAAAATCATTATAAAAACTGTGAACACCTGTATTCGGGAGGGCGCATTGGGGGTATTCCGGAAAGCCCGGGGGCTCATTAAAGCCTTTTGCATTCTTATCTTATCTCCTACCTAATTAGGCTTGGAGTCTTTTTTTCCCCACAGCCATTTAGGCAACACTAGCCTTTAATTTGTATTTTCTCTTATTTTATATTGACTGGAGTGTTTCAATTTGATAAAGATAGTAAAAGGGTAGGCCAGGATTTCACTTTGGTAAGGAAAATAAGGTTTATCATTTTGCAGATCTGCCAGGGGTCACTTTACTCCTGCAGTCTATGGACCCACTCCAACAGGTCCATGTCTCTGTTGTGCTGGGGGCCCCAGAGCTGGATGCAGTACTCCAGGTGGGGTCTCACCAGAGTGGAGGGGGAGGATCATCTCCCTCAGTCTGCTGGTCACGCTTCTTTTGATGCAGTCCAGACTGTCATTTACCCTTCTTCAGTATCAAGTAACTTAAGTTTACACCAAAAAGAATTTGGTTTTGTTACACTGATAAGAAATTATTCTATAATTTTGAGTTCTTTTTCTGGAGTGTATAGTACAGTAAAATATTTTCTTGCAGTGCAATGCTATATGCTTCAAATTTCAAGCACAACTTAGAAATATCAGAAAAAGAACTATTGTATACAATATTAGATTCATAGAATCATAGAATTAACTGGGTTGGAAGAGATCTCCGAGATCATCAAGTCCAACCCTTGATCCAACCCCACTGTGATTACTAGATCATGGCACTCAGTGCCACATCCAGCCTCGTCTTAAAAACCTCCAGGGATGGTGAATCCACCACCTCTCTGGGCAGGTCATTCCAATGCCTGATCACTCTCTCTGTAAAGAACTTCTTTCTAATATCCAACCTAAACCTCCCCTGACAGAGCTTAAGCCTGTGCCCTCTTGTCCTACTGTTGGTTGCCTGGGAGAACAGACCGACCCCCACCTGGTTACAACTTCCTCTCAGGTAGTTGTAGAGAGTGATGAGGTCACCCCTGAGCCTCCTCTTCTCCAGACTAAACAACCCCAGCTCCCTCAGCCTCTCCTCATAGGACTTGTGCTCAAGTCCCTTCACCAGCCTGGTTGTTCTTCTCTGGACCTGCTCCAGCACCTCAATGTCTTTCCTGAAATGAGGGACCCAGAACTGAACACAATACTCAAGGTATGGCCTCACCAGTGTTGAGTACAGGGGAAGGATCACTTCCCTGCTCCTGCTGGCCACACTGTTCTTGATGCAGGCCAGGATACCATTGGCCTTCTTAGCTACAAACCTTAATTCTAACTTGAGGAGCATCTCTGGGTTTTCCCAGTTCATCTGTCAATCTTAAATCAGTGAAGCATGCTGTTCCATGCTAATGGTTATGCTAATTTTTTTACAATGTGCAAAGTGTTCTACATATCCTTCATACAATATATTACTACCTTGTAAAATTTAATCAGCATTTAAATACCTAAGAACCCAGTTCAGGAACATTTGTAGACAAAGAATACCTTGCATAAGCTCATTATGTACACTTCTATCTTTTGAGGACATTAATGTAAATATTCACAATGGAACACTGATTTTACATAGTAAGGAAAAAAACACAGGGAAAATAAATTTTCTGGTGAATCTATTTAAGTATCTATTTATGATAGAAGTCTATAATTAGAAATACTACCATATGTGATTCTATACAGAATTCCTGTTAACTTAAGTGTTTTCTGGTTATAATCTGTCAGGGAACAACACAGGCAGGCTACTCCCTAAGGCATAGGGAGCATAATACAGTTATCAGGGCAGATCTGGAGATGGTAACCAAGTTCAACCAAGAGTCCAGATTATTATGCAAAACTATGGTGATGAGACAGGTTCATGGTCAAACCATTAAGTCAATCTGTGCATCAGTCCAGATCAGCAGGGCCTATAGTCAGATGCTGAGCTACAGATCAGCACCCCTACAACATAGCTGAGGCACAACATGAGTGCCCAGGCCTGAGCTTAAATGGAGCCCCTGGGCCCATGGGCAGAGATAGGTTGTGCATGGAAGCCCTATTTGAGGCTCTGGTCATGGCTATTAATGGCTATTAGTTCACTCAGGGCCAAGACATAATCCTTGTGGTTATTATTGGTAAATTATAGAAGAGATATGGAAAGTGAAAGGGGAAAGTAAAAGGTCCTTAAAATTCTGAGTAGCATGAAAGAAACGGTTAAAAATCAACTATTTATTATCTCTTCAGTAGAACAACTCAAGGTGAACAAATAAATGAAGTACTAGGAAATGCAAAATGAACTAAAGGAAGTGATCATTGACTCAAAACATTACTAACCTGTTAAATTCCTATAATTTAGCTGTCAAAAAGAGTGGTCCTCACTTCAGTTCTTGGTGAAGTGGTCAAGGACCAGCAGATTGTTTGCCTAATGAGAATGGAAAGAGAAGGGAGGGAGATTTATTGAAGAAGGGCCCTCTTCAGTGCATATGGCCTTAGCTGTGGTGAAGTCTTACAAGGTTGGTGTTGCAGAGTGGGGAGTTCTTCAGATGAGACTTTGGGAACTGGAAGGTTGAGGACCAATATGTGATGAGGCAGCCTTTTCTTTTCTGGGATGGTTTCTTGTAGGTAAGCGTCATGTCAAAGGGGGGCGAAATGGGCACGACACTTAGAGAGGGGAGATTTTCTCAACCCTCAGTGATTTATTTGTCTGTTAGTGCCCCAGGGAAAATGAAACCATTTATGTCTGACCCAGTCTGTCAGGC